>NC_036857.1:40118708-40397948 GCF_002910315.2 Salvelinus sp. IW2-2015 | reverse complement strand
TCGCTGCATAATTATTTTCAGGTCTCCAGAGATGTTCGTTTGGGTTCAAGTCCGGGCTCTGTCTGGGCCACTCAAGGACATTCAGAGACTTGTCCCGAAACCACTCCTACGTTCTCTTGGCTGTGTGCTTAGGGTCATTGTACTATTGGAAGGTGAACCTTCGCCCCAGTCTGATGTTCCTGAGAGCTCTGGAGCAGGTTTTCATCAAGGATCTCTCTGTACTTTGATCCATCTTCTTTGCCTCGATCCTGACTAGTATCCCTGTCCTTAAAATAGCTGTGCAGCGATGCTCCCCATTCAACCTAACAGCTTGAGAGGATCTGCAGAGAAGAATGGGAGAAACTCCCCAAATTCATGTGTGCCAAGCTTGTAGCATCATACCCAAGAAACTTGAGGGTCTAACCGCTGCCAAGGTGCTTCAACAAAGTACTGAGTAAAGGGTCTGAATACTGATGGAAATGTGATATGCAGTGTTTTATTTTTACTACATTTGCAACAATTCTAAAAACCTGTTTTTACTTTGTCATTATTAGGGTATCGTGTGTATATTGATGAGGGGAAAAAAATATTTAATCAATTTAAGAATAAGCCTGTAATGTAACAAAATGTGGAAAAAGTCAAGGCGTCTGAATACTTTCCGAATGCCCTGTATACTTCCATACATGTTTACAACTGGTCGTGTGAGGCCTTGTGGGCATCCTAGAGCAGAAACAACCGACACGTTCGTGTTCGTGAGAGTCTCGCCTGTGCACAGAGGGGTATTAGTGTGTAGCCCAAACTATTCGGACGCTACAGACAGAAATTGTCAGATCGGCTGTCCTGACTTCAGACGGGTCGGAGAGCAAAACGAGAACTCGTGTTCACGAGAGTCTCGTCTTTCATAGAGGGGTCATAACAGTTTTGTCGGCCAAACCGTTTCTGGACGCTACAGACAATTTTGTGATGTCTCATGTCTGACAAACGACCTCTCTAGATTGTCACCATTCGCCGCAGATGAGGAAGTGTGACGTAGGAGGATGCGGTGGATTGAGATGCATATCTCTAGCTTCATCTCACAGATTTTTATGGGGATTTTTGTGTTKTGCTAAATAGATTTCCGCGGAGGCGCGGACATCGACCTTAGGGGGTTAATATTATATAGTACATTAAGCATTACTGGCCGGTTGCCATACTAAAACGCGCTCGATGCTGGACCAAAGAATTATACCCGTTGCACCAACTCGGCAAAAGCCTTCTATGAGCACACKTTGTTGTAAATTCTAGTAGGGAGCTTAGGGTGTTTAATTTGGACTATCTTCATCATGARACCTGTAGAAAATAATAGCAATTTATATTTTCAAAAAGCATGTGAGTCTGGTGTTCATAATTTACAAACTCAGCGGGRGTTTGGAGTTGCCTACGATGTGTTACGGATATCACGCTGCTTGCTTAGCTCACGCCGAGCCTCAAACCTGGGACCTCTGCCTTGCTAGCACACATGACCYCCCTCTTTTACAACGRACCAACAGTTTGAGCTTTTGAAAAATATAACATTCGATCGCTCCATCGGCAACATTTCAAGCTAGCTGTGGAGTGAACTTTTGGCACGTTCTTAAACTCCTTTACATATCCGCGAGTCCATAGCAAAATAATCATCTTGATTTAGGCTACYTTGTGGCYTGCTAAATGTTTCTGATCAGTGATAGATGAGCGGCCGACTAGATGASCTACCACCTCCGCTTATTTGCCCAGCCAGAGATAAATGAACCAACTAAACAGATGGAGATTRAGAGAAACAAAATCACATTATCAGACAAGTCACAGGCTTTTGTTCAGGAATAGGCTACTACGTGAGTGAAGAAGTGATGTGCAGTTCGCAAACGATTCATTCTTTTTTAACTACTCTTTTTATTGACTCGAGATTCATGATTGGTTTTTCTGAGTGACTGCAATGAATTCTACAGCAGGATTAATACTCGCTCCTCCAGCTCAGCGGCTCTGGAGACGTGCTCAGTTCACCATCATGCTGCAGGCCAGTGGCGGTCGGTGAGGGAGGAAATGTTGCATTTTTTATGAGCATAGTCTTATTTCTATGACAGCATATTGGATGACTGTCATTCATATTCCATTCACCCAGCTCAATGTAACATAGATAGGTTTAGGCTACTACATGATACTCACATTTTCCCTATACCCATCATGAGGTTGATACAACCTAGCCTATGAATGAAAGTTTACAACGTAGCTGCACAGGTAGAGAGAAKAAATTGAGTAATCAAGGTGACAGTGACACATTCAATACCGCTTTGCACAGTCTTACCTGCATCCAGCTGATCTATGTTGTAATCATTAGTCCAACAGTTGTAAACGAGAGTMTCTATTGGACAAATTCAGGTATGTTTATCCCTGTTTCATTACATTTACTTCCGTTTAAGATTTTTTTTTTACATAATCGGTGGAATGAATACACCCCTGATCCTGTCTCTTATACACATCTAGATGTGTATAAGAGACAGGCTTTGCACAGTCTTACCTGCATCCAGCTGATCTATGTTGTAATCATTAGTCCAACAGTTGTAAACGAGAGTTTCTATTGGACAAATTCAGGTATGTTTATCCCTGTTTCATTACATTTACTTCCGTTTAAGATTTTTTTTTTTACATAATCGGTGGAATGAATACACCCCTGATCCCACGCAAACACAGTTCACTTTCATAGCAAGCACATACAAACAACATGATCACATTTTTCTAGTATCTACGCGTTCTCCCCCTTTCACTTTTTCCCTTCACTTGTGGACTTCAGCTGTCTGTGACCAGGTGAAAAAGCCTTTTCAAGTCAAACCTTCATATTATAACTGAATAGTTGCTTATATTATATTTATTTTAGCATTATAGTTATACAGCACGGTTTAAGCTTAAAAATGTGTTCCACATTTCCTGACAAAAGCTGTCCCACATCTGATAACATATACATTCTAAAAATCCTTCAGGAAGAACTTGTTGCAACTAAAATGTCTGAGCTGGTAAATAGAATAGCTTGAGAAATACACAGTAGAACAGTAAGATAACAAGTCAGTATCGWCACATCTTTGGAACAGATTCCAGGTCATGTATTGTCTGTCTAACAATAGTCCGCCCCTGGAGAGCCTCTCGACAGTCTTGACACAAGAATGGGCCTAGGAGGTTGAATAACCCTATTTCACTATTATATAGTGTTGAAATGTTTTACATTTTTAGTTTGCAAATTAATATTAAACTTTATATACCTCACAGAACACTGGAATATAACAAAACTGTTTAAKYTASAAACARCGGATTTTCTGCGTCTTCAAAAAAATAATGTTTATTAATTATGTAATTATGAAAAATATGAATAACATTCCACCCATGAGGCCACMAGGTCATTTGACTGCATGAAAGGGCTTCACTAGAAACACCATTCAAACTATCAAACGTACAGTCCGGTTTATAATGTGTGCTTGTATAAAGCTTTTTGATACCATTGATACTTAAACTATAACCATTTTAAATGTTCATAAAAGCTCCATAGGCTTGAATGGGAAGTATTTGGATTCGCTACTTCTCTTGAACAGTTGAACCTACAAAACACCAAACCAATGTTGGCATGTTCAAATTGACTCAACTTGGATTGCTTGTCAAAAGATTGTGATGCTATTTGTACTTTTGAAATATAACAATTTTAAATTAGCATAAAAGCTCCATATACTTTTAAGGCAAAATGTGGATTCAACACTGCTCTTGATCCATTTCAGATACTAACACCAACCTAACGTTGAAATGTGGAGACTGATTTAAACTAAAATTGATTCAACACAGCTTTTTGCTACCATTCATATTTCATAAACTATAAAGCGTGTTGTATCCCATACATTTTAATGGCGGAATGCAATCTTCAACATTCTAAACTGATACCGCTGCCACAAACTTTCCGAATATTCCAAATAAAACATTTTGAGAGCTTAAAAAACATTCTATGGCTTTATGATGACATAGTACTTACTCAAGCCTACTATACTAGCCCACTATAACACCACACTTACAAACCACCCCAAAATAGGTCACTATAGCTAACACATAGCCTATGAAAACCCTATTTAAAACCTTTACTACTTCTACCATCGCCACTGCCGTCAATACTACTACCACTGATGCATGATTTGAAGTTTCTATAACCTGTGATGAGTTTAGCTATAAACTAGAAAAGGACATTTACCGAAGTAAATGTGTGTACTCGCTTGTCTTGAAACACTTATGGTTATGAAACAGTAGTAGTAGACACAGCAATATAATTTATGAAGTTATGAAAGTTATGAAGAAATGAGCAAGAATGAAGGAGTTATATCAAAGCAATCAATTAATAAGTTTACTCAAATTTTAACAATGATTAATACAACTATGCATTTTTTATTTCGCTTTATAAACATAGGAAAACCAATTATATTCTTCATAGATGTTTATGCAGCACTCTGTCCTACTTTATGAGTATTGCATCAGCATGCTGTAATCCAGGCCGGTCCATCTATACAGACACATCGAAAGGGTCATACCACATAGCTGGAGAGAGAGAGAGAGAGAGAGAGAGAGAGAGAGAGAGAGAGAGAGAGAGAGAATCATTAACATATAGATGCATAACCTATGGACCCCACACCCATTTGCACATGAGCATCATAGATGGGAGATAATTTGGGGGGCACATTGGGATTCAGAAATTCAACAGTGAGTCAAAACGTTTTTCCCCACCCCTGATCTATATACATCTTTATAAAAACCATGTGGACAAATTCTGACCAACATATTAGATCAATTAATCATATTTTTTGGTGTTACAGTGGGTATCGTAAGTACTCATCCCCCTTGGATTTCTTCACATTTTATTGTGTTACAAAGTGAGATTAAAATGGATTTAATTGGACAGTTTATAAATTACATTCTAAAATATAATTTTCATTAGAAAGCAAATTACGGACTCCTCTTTCAATCTGTGTATTTCTCCAAAACTCAGTTGTCCTGAGTATTCACAGAATGCCAGGACCTAAGATCAATGGAGACACTCAAGTTTTTGAATTCTATATCTCCTTACACATTCACAAAAATAGTCATGGCCTCTGAACCTTCCAGCTGCCTACTGGACCCTATTCCAATTTAACTACTGAAAGAGCTACTTCCTCTGCTTGGCCCTCCTATGTTGAACATAATAAACGGCTCCCTATCCTCCGGATTTGTACCAGACCCACTAAAAGTGGCAGTAAAAAGCCTCTCCTGAAAAAGTCAAATCTTGACCTGGAAAATGTAAAAAACTAAAGCCAACTGACATTTACTCCTGAGGTCCTGACCTGTTGCACCCTCTACAACCACTGTGGAAATTATTTGACCCTGCTGGTCAGCTATGACCGTTTGAACATCTTGAAGAACATTCTGGCCTAAATGGCCATGTACTCTTATAATCTCCACCCGGCACAGCCAGAAGAGAACTGGCCACCCCTCAGAGCCTGGTTCCTCTCTAGGTTTCTTCCTATGTTCCTGCCTTTCTAGTGAGTCTTCTCTAGCCACTGTGCTTCTACATCTGCATTGCTTGCTATTTGGGGTTTGAGGCTGGGTTTCTGTATAAACACGTTGTGACATCTGCTGATGTAAAAAGGGCTTTACAGTGCATTCGGAAAGTATTCAGACCAATTGACTTTTTCCACATTTTGTTATGTTACAACCTAATTCTAAAATGGATTAAATAATGTTTTTCCATCATCAATCTACACACAATACCCCATAATGACAAAGAAAAAAACAGTAAAAAAAAAATCATGTTTGCACATTTATAAACATTTTAAACTGAAATATCTTATTTACATAATTATTCAGACCCTCTGCTATGAGACTCAAAATTGAGCTCAGGTGATTCCTCATCCTTGAGATGTTTCTACAATGTTATTAGAGGCCACCTGTGGTAAATTCAATTGATTGGACATGATTTGGAAAGGCACACAKCTCTCTATATAAGGTCTCACAATTGACAGTGTCAGAGCAAACACCAAGCCACAAGGTCGAAGGAATTGTCCGTAGAGCTCCAAAACAAGATTTTGTTGAGGCACAGATCTGGGGAAGGGTACCAAAAAGTGTCTGCAGCATTGAAGGTCCCCAAGAACACAATGGCCTCCATCATTCCTAAATGGGATAAGTTTGGAACCACCAAGACTCTTCCTAGAGCTGGCAAACCGTCCAAACTGAACAATCGGGGGAGAAGGGCCTTGGTCAGGGAGGTGACCAAGAACGAGATAGTTACACCGACAGAGCTCTAGAGTTCCTCTGTGGAGATGGAGAACCTTCCAGAATGACAACCATCTCTGCAGTACTCCACCAACCAGGCCTTTATGGTAGAGTGGCCAGACGGAAGCCACTCCTCAGTAAAATGCACATGACAGTCCACTTGGAGTTTGTCAAAAGGCCCCTATAGGTCTCAGACCATGAGAAACAAGATTCTCTGATCTGATGAAACCAAGATTGAACTCTTTGGCCTGAATGCCAAGCGTCACGTCTGGAGGAAACTTTGCACCATKCCTATCATCCACAGCATAATTMTTAACTTGGCCATGCTTAAAGAGATATTCAGTGTCTGATTTGTTCATTTTAACCATGTACCAATCACTGCCTTTCTTTGAGGCTTTTGAAAAGCTCCCTGGTCTTTGTAATTGAATCTGTGCTTAAATTCAACACTTGACTGAAGGACTTTACAGATGTTGTTCAATGGGGGACAGAGGAAGGTGTAGTCATTCAAAATTCATGTCAACCCCTATTATTTCACACAGATTGAGACCATGTAACTTATTATGTGATCTGTTACACCAAGTTTTACTTCTGAACTAATTTAGGCTTGCCTAAACAAAGGTGATGAATACTGATGCAACAACAATATTTTAGTAATTTAATTTGTGAAAATGTGTCGAATTTTCTTTTCACTTTTGACATTATGGAGTATTATGTGTAGATCAATGACAAATCACAATGAAATATTCTGTATTTCAATCCCACTTTGTATCGCAACAAAATGTGATTAAATCCAAGGGGTGAATACTTACTTATGATACGCACTGAATATGTCTTACATTTTGTCATATATCATTCATTGGTCCAATGAATTTCGAGACACTATTTTTTGTTGTTGAAGATACACATCTTTGCTCTGTCAGAAGAATATGGTTAATGCCTGATCAAACCTTTTGAACTAAATGGCACTATTTTAACAAAACAGTTATTCAAAGCACACACTAAGATTACACTGCACCACATAGAGGGACAAAGTGTTGTCATCATACCCTGCCATTTTAGACTCAGACATACTATCTAACTATTTGAAAATCAAATAAATGATTCTGTAAAAACACAGGGCAGAAAAGACCCTTGGGCAGGAACAATGCAATGCCACTTTGGCTCTCAGTCTCTATAATGTAACATCAAACCATGAAAAATGAAAGCATTCAAAATATACCTTGCCAATATTCCATATAAATATCACTGGAGGGAGTTAAATGATTCAGAAAGATTATTAATTTTAAACATAATCTGAAATTCAACCATTACATACAGTACCTGTTGAAAGTTTACACACCCTGGCACAATTTTCACATTTGGCTGCCTTAAATTTCAATCTAAAAAGGGATTCAACTGGTGATGTCTTCCACTGATCTAAAAATGATAGAAATGTTCTGAAATGAATAAAAACAAATAAGTGCTTTTTGAAAAGGTCTCCCCACCCATTGCTGTGGCACATCTAAATATGTTCAGGTGATACTATTTTCAGAAACAAAATCGCACAATTTGTTGAATGAGATCCGTCTGTTTGCAGAAGCAGTAGTTGTCATGATTTAAGAATAACTCATACTGTACATACAACCTCAGAGCCACCAATGAGCCTTGCAAGTATGTCTGGGATACATTTCGTTTGGAATAGATCAGGGGAGGTCAAATAAAATATCCCAAGCCACTGAATATCCCTTTGAGTATGGTCATTCATCTGTGGATGGTCTATCATATCACCCAGACACTGAAAAGATCTGGCCATCTTTCCTAACTGAGCTGCGGGAGAGAATGGAAACTGCTCAGGGATATCACTATGATGCTTAAGATCATTTTAAAACAGCCACAGAATGTAATGGCTGAGGTGGAAAGAGCTGTGCATGGATCAACAACATTGCATTCACTCCACATTACTGGCRAATATGACAAAGTGAATCGTCCATCCTGTTTGCAACAATGCCCGTTTGCAAAAATGCCCATAATACCGCAAGACAACATGGCAAATAAATTAACTTTTTGGCCTAAATGACAACTTCAGGTATGGGTCAAATCCAATACAACACATCAGAGTGAAACCCTCTGTATTTTCAAGTATTGTGGTGGCAGCATCTTGTTATGGGTCTGCTTGTCACCGACGGGCACTGGGGAGTTTGAAAAAATAAATATGAAAGGACCAAAGTCCAGGTAAAAACTTAYAGGAAAACATGCCTCAGTCTTCTGAAGACTTAACCCTGGGATAGAGTTTTGTTTTTCAGCTGCACAATTATGCATATGTGGCTTTACAACCTGCAGTATTAAAACAAGCTGTGTGAAWCTACATGTGTTATTTCCTAACAGTAAAAAAGTGTGTCAGCATCAACTCTAATAAAGTGTTAATTTAAGTCGGAATTTGCAACACCCGTGGTGTTAGGGACCAACACTCTAGGGGTGTGAGTTTGTGAACACTGAAAGATTTTTGTTTAAAACTATTTCTGTGGGGCACTTCATTTCTAAGAAAGTGTTCAATTGAACACTGTGGGTGTTAAAATTCTGATCTCAAATTTGCTGTGTCAATCGAGTCATCTTTGACTTATTTTAAATTTTAAATTTATAAAATGGTATTTAAGAATGTGGAGTAAGTTGTTTAGATCAGTAGGATTTTTTAAAACTTAATCCTTTTTTAGATATTAATTTAAGGCAGCAAAATGGGAAAGTGTGTGTAAACTTTAATTAGGAATTATGCAGCATATATAAATATATACACTACCGTTCAAAGGTGTGTAAACTTTCATTGGGAATTATGCAGCATATATAAATATATCACTACCGTTAAAGTGTGTGTAAACTTTCATTAGGAATTTACAGCATATATATAATATATACACTACCGTTCAAAGTGTGTGTAAACTTTATTAGGAATTATGCAGCATATATAAATATATACATACCGTTCAAAGTGTGTGTAAACTTTCATTAGAATTATGCAGCGCATATATAAATATATACACTACCGTTCAAAGTGTGTGTAAACTTTCATTAGGAATTATACAGCATATATAAATATATACACTACCATTCAAAGTGTGTGTAAACTTTCATTAGGAATTATGCAGCATATATAAATATATACACTACGTTCAAAGTGTGTGTAACTTTCATTAGGAATTATACGCATATATAAATATATGCACTACCGTTCAAAAGTTTGGGGTCACTTAGAAATGTCCTTGGTTTTGAAAGAAAAGCACATTCTTTGTCCATTAAAATAACATAAAATGTATCAGAAATACAGTGTAGACATTGTTAATTAATGTTGTAATTACTATTGTAGCTGGAAATGGCTGATTTTTAATGGAATATCTACATAGGCGTACAGAGGCCCATTATCAGCAACCATCACTCCTGTGTTCCAATGGATGTTGTGTTAGCTAATCCAAGTTTATCTTTTTAAAAGGCGAATTGATCATTAGAAAACTTTTGCAATTATGTTAGCACAGCTGGAAACTGTTGTGCTGATTAAAGAAGCAATACAACTGGCCTTCTTTAGACTAGTTGAGTATCTGGAGCATCAGCATTTGTGGGTTCGATTACAGGCTCAAAATGACAAGAAACAAATAACTTTCTTCTGAAACTCGTCAATCTATTCTTGTTCTGAGAATGAAGGCTATTCCATGCGAGAAATTGCAGAAACTGAGAATATCGTACAACGCTGTGTACTACTCCCTTCACAGAACAGCGCAAACTGGCTCTAACCAGAATAGAAAGGGAGTGGGAGGCCCGGTGCACAACTGAGCAAGAGGACAAGTACATTAGAGTGTCTAGTTTGAGGAACAGATGCCTCAAAGTCTCAACTGGCAGCTTCATTAAATAGTACCAAAAACACAGTCTCAACGTCAACAGTGAAGAGGCGACTCCGGATTTTGGCCTTCTAGGCCAGTGTTCCTCTGTTAGTGTCTGTGTTCTTTTGCCATTGTAACACAGGAGTGTATGGTTGCTGATGGGCCTCTGTACGCGTATGTAGATATTCCATTAAAAATCATCCGTTTCCAGCTACACAGTCTTTACAGCATTAACAATGTTAAACTGTACTTCTGATCATTGTATGTTATTTTAATGGACAAAAATGTGCTTTTCTTTCAAAAACAGTGACCCAAACTTTTGAACGGTAGTGTATATATGTCGTATTTTGTATTTTTTACTGCATCACACTACCAAAATGAAGACCTGGAAAGTTGAAAGTGCCTGCCTTCAGTCTTTGAGGGATGACAACATGGACATGGAGTACAACTCAAACAACAAAGAACCAGGAGACACACCCATTGGAGACACTGGGATAAGAACATGGAGACAAAGACACAAAGCGTYGACAACTCTTACTTATAAGGGTCACTACTGGTCTTCTCATGTTGCATTTAAACAAAACTCGAACAATGTGATTGCTCCACCATAGGAGGGGTTACAGTAAGTGGTGTGATTGTTAAAGCTTCCCTAGTACACACTAAAAACAAATGGTTCTGTAGAGTGCCAAATAAAGGTTAGTTTGCTTGTAACTATATTTTTATTTGTTCTATAAGGAACCATGCTCATCATGTTCTAAATGGAACCTGAATGGTGCTATAAAGGACCATTTACAAAGCTTCTATAAAGAACCATTAAAAAAAGGTTCTATATAGCACCACAAAAATAGGGTTCTGCTATGGTTACAACCCTGTTTTATGGTTCTTTACTTATCCTTTACGGAGAATGGTTTCATAAAGAACTTTTCTCAATATCAAAGGTTCTTTGTAGAGCCATACAGGCTGTTTTATTCTGGTTTAATAACCATATTATATTGTTAAAATTCTATAGGTTTGATTGTTMTTTATAAACAAGTTGAATCGTGTGRGTTAGCGCTGAAATAGCAGAGGGTCCCTGGGGAGAGACTTGAGAACTACTGACTAAGTTAGTAAACCATTCACAACTGACCCAAAGCCACGCTTGGGTCTTTCACGATACACCTTCACTAGCGATAGTCGAATATAACAGGATTTAGCATAGCACAACGGATTCACTCAACTGGAATGACACTCTCACTCACGGTTGCACAACAAAAAAGTTGTGTCTAAACCATGCCACAAATTATTCTAATGAGCCACCACCCCTACATTTAAATGATCACCCAAAGAGGAAAGAACCCTTTTTTTGAACTGCAAAGAAGCATTAAAGGGCTCAAAGGGTTCTTCGGGTCAGCATGGTTCCACATAGAGCCATCACCCTTCCCAAACAACCCTTGAGGAACTCTCGTTGTTTTGTGTGTACCTACTGTCTTGTGCATACCACACAAGACATGCCACCAGAGGTCTCTTCACAGTCCCCAAGTTCAGAACAGACTATGGGAGGTGCACAGTACTACATAGAGCCATGACTACKTGGAACTCTATTCCACATCAAGTAACTGACGCAAGCACTAAAATTTGATTTWAAAAAAAGATTAAAAAACACCCTATGGAACAGCGGGGACTGTGAAGCAACACAAACATTGGCACAGACACATGCATATACACACACACACACGATAACATACGCACTATACATGCACATGGACTTAGTACTGTAGATATGTGGTAGTGGTGGAGTAGGGGCCTGAGGGCACACGGTGTGTTGTGAAATCTGTGAATGTATTGTAATGTTTTTAAATTGTATAAACTGACTTAATTTTGCTGGACCCCAGGAAGAGTAGCTGCTGCTTTGGCAGCATACAAATACTACGGGAACGACTATGTTGTGAGGATATACACATTCTCAGACCACCTATGGAGGGTCAATATGACCATTCACTAAAACTGAAAGCCCCTGGCCTCTAAACATTTGTTGCTTCATAATGATTCTAACCATTATGATTACAACTCATTTTCATGTGAGAACACTTTCGGTTTAGCCTGTTGTGATTTGTGACCCGGTTTGTCAAGTTGAGATGAGATTATCCAATTTACCTCCACCGTCATCACAGCAAGTAGCACGGCAAAAATAATGAGCACATTCTCGTCCAACCACTCTCTAATACTCTCTCTGCACCCCTGTAACAGAGAAGTTAAAGCAATCAGTAAAATACCAGGAAATGTCAAACTTCTCAGTTAAGGTACAGAATGTGCTTAACTCTAAGCACATTTCTTTCACATTCTTTAAACAAGTAAAAAAGGGTGTTTGGGACCAAAAATAGATCACATACAAATGAAAATAACATACAAGTTTGCTGGCCTTTAAAAAAATATTGTTATATCAAATGTAACACATTTGAAGTAATACCATGAGTCAGGACCACTTACTTTTTGATAGATGTCACACATTGTGTAATTTGAAAAAGACCGGATGTCATTGCAGTCACACATTTCAGAAGAATTTGAGGCATTCTGGGTGTTATTGATGGGGTGGTAACAGGAGCAGGGTGCCTCGAACCAGATGCTTGGTCCTGTCCATCCACAACAATGAATCTGCATGGTTGTAAGAGAAGATAATGCTTAATCTAACACTTTTTCAAAGTCTAAGGCGCGATTCAAACCATGCAGGCAACTGACCATCGTACTGCACTTGACACACTGCGATCCTGATTCGGACGTAACTTTCTATGGTGGAAATTGCCATTGGGTCGCGCATCACCAAACCATACCCGTTCTTAAATTATTTCTGTGATTACAAATGTGTTATATGCCAAATTCAAACATTGATTATCCAACTTCATTATATAAATCYCTTCATTCACATGGAAATGAAATCATGCATCAAGTTAGAAGACACCTATGTTGAAGTGGGCTTTGTTGTGGTTTAATTACTGTTACTGTGGTTACACCTCCTACACAGCAAGTCAAGTGCAATAGCAATAATCTGTGTGGGTTTGAATCCCGGCCTAAATTGAATTGAACTAGATCCTATCGTGGATGACCTCTCAAAATMAATTCACACATATCAAGCGTCAGCAGCAACTCGATTTAAAATGTAAGATGAGTTTTCTGTAGTTTCGATAATATTTGGAGCATGTATAGGGAACTATCCAAACAAACCATGACTCTTAAAGAATTAGGCTGATCCAGTCCAATTGATAATCATTGTTAACTGACTGGATGTATGGAGTGTTATTCCAGATGCTCAAAGCACTTTAATGTGGGGTGGAAACTCATCTCATCCTTCACCAATGTTTATCACCCACTAGGGTGATGCCTCAGCAGCCATTTTAAGACAGAAAGCTCACCATACGTTAGCTTTCACAGTGGAGAGGTGAGAAGGGATTTCTGCCAATTAGGAATCAGGGGGTGATTTGGTGGCCATGACAATACGTGGTCAGGTTGGGAATTTAGCCAGGACATCGGGGTTAACACCCCTACTCTTCAATACCTCAGTTCAACATCTCATCCAAAGGACAAATTACCAACTGGCAGTGTATACTACTGCATATATTACCTCCTGCTGCACGTAGTCCAGAGTCTTTTCCAAATTCAGATAGTTGGATTCGTTCTTGCCAAATGATGCAATGAGATGCAGGACATGCTCTTCGACTTTGCTCTCGATCTAGAACAAAAATTGTGTGAGAAAAAAACGAGATGCTTTTCAAAAGTCACTCCAACTATTGTGTGAATAACATACCCACTGATATCGACTTACAAGATCCCCTTTCAACCCATTCACCAGGTAACAAAAGAGGTTTTACTTTCGTGGCACACCCTGAGAAAAACTAGGCTATTGCATACAGAGAATGTGACGCTGTGGAATTAGATATAACAGCAGTGTCCTCTTTAGGCAACAATATTATTTTCAAAATCTCCCTGCAATGATGATTGTCACATCATTWTGAAATTCTTATGTATTTGACTTGCTCCTAGGCGTGTGGCTCCGTTGGTAGAGCATGGCACTTCCATTGGGTTGTGGATTCGTATTCCCACGGGGGATGTATGAGCTTCAGCTAAATTACTCAATTGCAAATGTAAATGTGGCCAGGGGAGAAAAAAAKCGGAAACCTTGTCATAGGGGGATTTTTTTTTTACCATAGATATATAGCTAGTTCAAGAAGTAATCTTTAATGTCACCAATCTTTGAATATCTTTGTAATTCATAAATACGGGTGAACCAACACAATCTTGAGTGCCAGTCATGTTCTAATAGTTTAAATAGTGTCATTGTTGATTGTGATGTGTAACTATGGTCAAATAACACCAATGAGTGTGGGAATTTAAGCATTGTACATGGCTCGTGTGAAGATAAGTAAATACGTGTAGTTACTCAGGTGATATCATAGGTAAATGTCTTACTGAAGTTCTCTGAGTGAAGAGCAGAACCGCTCCCACAATCTGAGCAGCAAGAAGGATGGAGAGCAGGAAGAAATACTGTAAAGACAGTAAAGTTAGCAACAGTTAGAGTAGATCAATCACTGACATATTTTTATGTGCTGCTGCATAATTGATTTGTTTGTGTTTTAGGTGTGGGTAATCTACACAAGTTTGGACATACTGTAAAAGCCCAGTGTTTATTTTCTTAAATCACTGACCACAACAGGCGCTAATTAGAGCCAGGCGTCTATTTGAGCCAGGTGTTTATTTCCTTAATCCACACAGCATTTTGCTCATTCGCATAGTTTGTTTGATTCCAGCATTCACTTCCTGCATCTTAATCAATTTCTTAATTTCCTGCACTAATGTGTTATCCTTCACTTACAGTGTTTTGCTTCTTTTGTCTTAGTATGCCTCTGTTTTGGATGAAAAATTACTTTTACTTCGCAGAATATTTATTCTCCTCTTTGACTGTGCAGTTTTTTCAAATTTCTGGGTGTCTGTACTCCCGAAGTTGTTCACTTTTTTTGTGCTTCCCAGTTAGCTAGCATTTCTCTGCCGATTGCAGCCAATGGCTAGCAGTTTCTTACTGGCAATAAAAAACATATTTTTTCGAGGCATTACTGAGTTATTTAATATAACAAATCAAACATTAACCCTCATAAACAATTCATGGTAATTCATGGTAACCTCATAAATAATTCATTTAGACCTGGTGTTTCTTTGAAACAGCCGTTTATTTGCTGAAATGTGTGCTATTACCCAGCTATTAAATGGGACAGGCGATATTTGAGACTCAGCGTTTCATTTAAGTTTTACATTAACAGAACAATAAACCAGGTTCCATCCAACCTTTTTATGTGAGTAAAGTACATGTCGGATAAAAAAAATGTCACGACAGGCCTGATGAAAACATCCAATTTGTCAGTAAATTTTCCAAATGTCTACAAAACGCTTTTATGGGCAAATATTGATATATCACATCATATCGAAGTAAACTTGGAGTCACGCGATGATATGTTGTGTGGTCCTCCCACTACGACTCGGGAAACCATACAGTTTATTAGGCTACAGATGAAATAATTTACGATGAACTTCACAGGGTGGTGAAAGCACACGGTGATGAGCTTGAAAGCGGCCTTTAGCTCAGTGCGGATGCTGCTTGTAATCCATGGCTTCTGGTTGTATGTACGGTCACTGTGGGGATGACGATATCGATGCACTTATTGATGAAGCCAATGACAGATGTGGTGTACTCCTCAATGCCATTGGAGGAATCCCGGAACATATTCCAGTCTGTGCTAGCAAAGCAGTCCTGTAGKTTAGCATCTGCTTCATCTGACCACTTTTTTATTGATCTAGTCACTGGTGCTTCCTGCTTTAATTTTTGCTTGTAAGCAGGAATCAGGAGGATGGAGTTATGGTCAGATTTGCTAAATGGAGGGCGAGGGAGAGCTTTGTATGTGTCTCTGTGTGTGGAGTAAAGGTGGTCCAGAGTTCTTTTGCCTCTGGTTGCACATTTAACATGCTGATAGAAATTTTGTAAAACTGATTTAAGTTTCCCTGCARTAAAGTCCCCGGCCACTAGGAGCGCCGTCTCTGGGTGAGCATTTTCTTGTTTTCTTATGGCGGAATTCAATGCTATCTTAGTGCCAACCTCTGACTGAGGTTTTATGTAAACAGCTACGAAGAATACAGATGAGAACTCTCTCYGTAMSTASTGTGGTCTACAGCTTATCATGATATACTTAACCTCAGGCGAGCAATAGCTCGAGACTTCCTTAGATATAGTGCACCAGCTGTTATTTACAAAAATACATAGTCCGCTGCCCTTTGTCTTACCAGACGCCACTGTTCTATCCTGCCGGTACATTGTATAACCAGCCAGCTGTGTGTTGATATTGTCGTTGTTCAGCCACGACTCCGTGAAGCTTAAGATGTTACAGTTTTTAATGTCCCGTTGGTAGTTTAATGTTCCCCGTAACTCGTCGATTTTATTGTCCAAAGATTGCATGTTTGCTAGCAGAATTGAAGGAAGTGGGGGGGGTTTATTCAATCGCCTCCGACTTCTCAGAAGGCAGCCCGCTCTCCGGCCTCTCTTTCTCCTCCTSCTCTTCACGCAGATCACGGGTGTCGGGGTCTGTTCCTGAAGGAGCCGTATATTCTCCGCCTCGGGCTCGTCAGAGTCGTGAAAAAAGAAAAAGGATTCTGCTTGTCCGTGGTGAGTAATCGCAGTCCTGATGTCTAGAAGTTATTTTCGGTCATAAGAGACGGTAGCGGCAACATTATGTACAAAATTAGTAAAAAAAAGAAGTAACAAACTACGCAAATTAACGAACAAAAAAATACGATCGGTTGGGGGCACGTAAAACGTCTGCCTTCTGCTCCGGCGCCATCTTACATTTTCCATGTAACATAACATGTTTTGTGACAAAACCATTAGTACAGTTGAAAATGCGAAGCAAACCCATTTAACTTGTATTTTTTAGTTACATTTTATGTGCACTACGTCATCACGCACAGTCTTTTATCCACAACAAGTCAATTTGATGGAAACATCTCATAACACAACAAAAACTGGAAAAAGTCAAGGGATGTGAATAATTTCCGAATATAGGAGTGAATGGATAGGGTTTATAAAAATCAGTAGGGCAAGTGTTTCATCAGCATTCTGTAAAATGTCAATTCTACAAATGGCATGACAGGCCTGATGATAACAGCAAATATTGATGTACAGTGCTTTCAGAAATTATTCAGACCCCTTCCCTTTTTCCACATTTTGTTACGTTACAGCCTTATTCTAGAATGGATAAAATACATTTTTCCTCATCAATCTACAAAAAATACACGTAACGACAAAGTGACAAAGTTTTTTTGCAAATGTATATATATAAAAAAACAGAAATACCTTATTTACATAAATATTCAGACTCTTTGCTATGAAATTGAGCTCAAGTGCATCCTGTTTCCATTGATCATCCTTGATCATTGATCATGTTTCTACAACTAGATTGGAGTCCACCTTTGGTAAATTCAATTGATTGGACATGATTTGGAAAGGCACACACCTGTCTATATAAGTTTCCACAGTTGACATGTCAGACATGTTGACATGTTGCATGTCAGAGCAACAACCAAGCCATGAAGTCAAAGGAATTATCCATAAAGCACCAAGATATGATTGGGTTGAGGCTCAGATCTGGGGAAGGATACCAAAAAATTTATGGAAAGTCCTCAAGAACACAGTGGCCTACATCATTCTTAAATGGAAGAAGTCTGGAACAACCAAGAGGAATGGGGGGAGAAGGGCCTTGATCAGGGAGGTGACCAAGAACCAGACGGTCACTCTGACAGTTTCCCTGTGGAGATGGGAGAACCTTCCAGAATGACAACCATCCCTGCAGCCCTCCACCAATCAGGCCTATATGGTAGAGAGCCAGATGGAAGCCACTTCTCAGTAAAAGACACATGACAACCTACTTGGAGTTTTCAAAAAGTCGCCTAAAGGACTCAGAACATGAGAAACAAGATTCTCTGATCTGATGAAACCAAGATTGAACTCTTTGGTCTGAATGCCAAGCATCACATCTGGAGGAAACTTGGCACCATCCCTACGCATGGTGGGGGCAGCAGGGACTGGGAGACTAGTCAGGATCGAGTGAAAGATGAACAGAGAAAAGTACAGAGAGTTCCTTGATGAAAACATACTCCAGAGTGCTCAGGACCTTAGACTGGGGCAACGGTTCACCTTCCAGCAAGGCAACGACCCTAAGCACACAGCCAAGATAAAACAGGAGTCTTTGAATGTCCTTGAGTGGCCCAGCCAGAGCCCGGACTTGAACCCGATCAAACATTTCTGGAGAGACCTGAAAATAGCTGTGRASCGACGCTCACCTGACCGWGCTTCAGAGTAAATGTGAAAATATCACATTTACATAAGTATTCAGACCCTTTACTCGGTACTTTGTTGAAGCAGCTCTGGCAGTGATTACAGCCTTGAGTCTTCTTGGAAAGGACGACACAAGCTTGGCACACCTGTATTTGGGGAGTTTCACCATTCTTCTCCACAGATCCTCTGAAGCTCGGTCAGGTGAGCGTCGCTGCACAGCTGTTGTTTTTTTAAATAGTTTTGCAAGCATTTCTAAAAAACTGTTTTTGCTTGTCATTATGTGTAAGTTGATGAGGGGAAAAACAATTCAATCAATTTTAGAATAAGGTAACGTAACAAAAAGTGGGAAAAGTCATGGGGTCTGAATACTTTCCAAATGCACTGTAATAACCATCATATGTTGTGTTGTCCTCGCACTACGACTCGGGAAAGCGTGCAGTTTATTAGGCTACAAATGAAATCATTTATGATGAACTTCACAGGGTGGTGAAAGTACACGGTGATGAGCTTGATGCTCCTTTACAATAAATATTGACGGTTTTATTTTGGTGACATGATGATCGATGCTTGGCTGCCATTTGACAAATACAAATAATCTCGCTCTTTTGTCCATAATAATCTTGTCATGTACACACAAAATTATTTTTTAGAAATGCACTCAGAGCTTGTCAGCTGTTTTGAGTTATTTCTTACCATTCCTAACATGCATTTCACCTCCTTCAATGCACCCAGACACCCGATGAAGCCCAACGACATCGTCGCACTTCCACCAATGACCAGAAAATAGGAGAAGACAGTAAAAGACATATAGGGAGGGGCAGGCACTGTAAAAAGAGGAAATAACAAACTTTGAGATACTTTGAAATAAGAATTGGACCCYTGTCGAACCAAAGCACAATCATGTCTCAATTTAAAACAAATCTGGGGTTAAAGTAGGCCTATTATTTTACTAGTTTGTGAATATAATGTGTAGCTTACAGAGCACCCGTCTGTTTTGAATGAATAAACTAATCTTTCTTAATATAAATACCAAAAAAGCATGTTTTGGAGGGACATCAGGATTGAAATACTGTGATTTTGTTCATGAGGGAATCAGAAAGTGAATCAGAAAGACAATTCCTAGTGTATAAAAAAGGACTATCTCAGGGAATGTTATTCCTATATTACTACAGATACATCATTGTAGTTAAGGATATTTGTGTGTGGAAATATTACATTATGTAATATCACATACTGTCATTCGTTGTAAAGAGTTGTCGATGAAAACAGAAACTCACTGAAGAAGCTTGTCTCAGCAAGGACTATCCATATCCCAAGTGACAGCAGGAGGGCGCCCGCACACTGGTGGGAGGGTGATAACTTATTGCAGTGCACAATACACACATCTCTCAACTAAGCATTAATTTCGCCTATCAATAGATATTTCGACAGACTTCACTCAAGTTCAATCAACCTGCAAATATACATTGGGTGTACTTTGTTCTACCTCTGCTGTTCACTGTTTGGGCAACAGTTACCAACAGTCTCATGTCTAGCAGCGTAAACGTTTAAATAAGCGGATGATCAAACTTACGGAAAAAAGGAGATTGAAAAGAAATAGGAAATATTTGATGAGACCAATACAGCCTTGGGATGCCATTCTGTATCTGAAAAATAACAAACACAATCGCAGTCATTATGGAGTTGCCCACTGCTCTGTTATTTGATGGTCGTTTGGACTGCGTTTCTGCTTCCCGACACAGCATTAACCTTCTACAAGTCGAGTGCAGTGTAATGTTGGTCATCTACGTTTGTTTGAATCCTTGCCAATGCGGTTTCAAAGGTTGGTGGTCAACGGGTGGAAAATCAATGCTCTCTGTTATTAGTAACAGACCAGCGTGGGTGTGTGGCTGAGGGTTAACACCAACAACTCTGGACCACGTGTTGTAATCGCTTCAGAGAGACAGGGGTTTGCTTGTCGAGCCAACATTTCCATACTGCCCCCTTCATCTTTCTACCCCTCTCTTTCCTTCTGTGTAGATAAAATACGAAAGGGAATGGGATAAAAAAACACATGGGTGTCATATACCCTTCTCCTAGGTGATACAACCCAACATATTATATTACCCTTCAAGGTGATTAATTATTTAGTCACCTTTATACAGCTCTCCAACACTGTAACTAAGCTTAATGTCAATGTAGACGTTATTACTTGCATGATCAGTTTATAAATAGCTGTTTTTAGCAACTGTGGTTTTCCTAAATATTTTCCATGTTGCAATATTACACTGAATTACACAAAWATTAAACACATCTTTCTGTTTGAAGCAACCTTTGAGAAAGTCTTTGAAGCTGAATACAAGTCCCATCTTCAGTGCGAAGCCTTTTGTTGGTTTTGTCATTTGTAAATCAAGCTTCCATGATTAGTTTATCAAAGAATGTCTGCATATAAAGCATTTAAAATCCTACAGTATCACATTTATCTTGATTTGCCCTCAAGATATACATCTCTTTTGATATTAAATGAACTGCTCATTTCTAAACTTGAAATACACATTCTTTTCTTACCTGAAATGTAACGAGAAGTAACAACGAACCGATAAAAGCAGAAATGGTTTTTGAGCGAGACGGTACAGGAAAAAACAGGGTGGTTACAGAGATACAAATAGAACATGCAAATGAACTGTCACAGCTGAGCAAATATTACAAACCATATATTTTCACTTTCCTCCAAGATGTTTTTTCAGTTGGTTTTTAATATCCCATATTCAATCAGTTTAATTTGCCTGTAATTGTTTGTTTGACCAGCGTAAGTACACTCGCTGTAACCAATCTGCCTGCTTAATTAAAAATGAATGAAACCAGGAGGAGGAAAAAGGGTAGCTTATATTTTTTGTCAACCACAATCTAAACTACTTCATATGACTTAACTAATTAGATATAATTAGTTATGATATTTCACAGAGCACCGGTTTGGTTCTGTTTTAGCAACCTTTGAGAAAGTCTTTATGGTAATTGTAGGCTTGATTTGCCTTAAATTCCTGAATCATCACTATTTAGAAGACTTTACAATGTGGTTAATATTTTTTCTGAGTATGAACAGTGTGCTGAAACAAACAATTACGAACATTTGGCATTTTATTTGGGGACATTTAGTTAACAATAGTGTTCATGGTGAAAAATGTCTGAAGTGAATGAGCAGTGATGAGTTTTTCCCAACAACTGATATGAGATGGCGTGGCTAACCAGGCAGTCAAAGCATTAATAACTCAAAATCACTTCGTATTCACATCCAATCTGTTTTTACCACTCTCAGCATCAACCACTCTCAATGTCGAGAGCTATCAAAGGAACAATTTTCAGGTTTAGCCTACACTACCGGTCCAAAGATTCAGAACACCTACTCATTCAAGGGTTTTTCTTTATTTTTACTATTTTCTCCATTGTAGAATAATAATGAAGACATCAAAAGTATGAAATAACACATATGGAATCATGTAATAACCAAAAATGTGTTAAACAAATCAAAATATATTTTATATTTGAGATTCTTCAAATAGCCACCCTTTGCCTTGATGAAAGCTTTGCACACTTTTGGCATTCTCTGAACCAGRTTKATGAGGTAGTCACCTGGAATGCATTTCAATTAACAGGTGTGCCTTGTTAAAAGTTCATTTGTGGAATTTCTTTCCTTCCTAATGTGTTTGAGCCAATCAGTTGTGTTGTGACAAAGTGTGTGTGTGTGTGGGGGGGAAGATAGCCCTATTTGTTAAAATACCAAGTCCATATTATGGCAAGAACAGCTCAAATATGCAAAGAGAAACGACAGTCCATCATTATGTTAAGACATGAAGGTCAGTCYATCTGTAAKATTTCAAGAACTTTTAAAGTTTCTTCAAGTGCAGTAACAAAAACCATCYAGCGCTATGATGAAACTGTCTCTCATAAGGACAGCAACAGGAAAGGAAGACCCAGAGTTACCTCTGCTGAAGAGGATAAGTTCATTAGAAATTGCAGCCCAAATAAATGCTTCACAAAGTTCAAGTAACAGACACATCTCAACATCAACTGTTCAGAGGAGACTATGTGAATCAGGCCTTCATGGTCGAATTGCTGCAAAGAAACCACTACTAAAGGACACCAATAAAAAGAAGAGACTTGCTTTGGCCAAGAAACACAAGCAATGAACATTAGACTGTCTGGGATTTATTTAGAATTTAAGAGACACTTAACCAGCATGGCTACCACATAATTCTGCAACATTCTGCAGCCATCCCATATGGTTTGGGCTTAGTGGGACTATCATTTGTTTTTCAACAGGACAATGACCCAACACACCAACACACACCCGTGTAAGGGATATTTTACCAAGAAGGAGAGTGATGGAGTGCTCCATCAGATGACCTGGCCTCCACAATCCACCGACCTCAACCAAATTGAGATGGTTTGGGATGAGTCGGAGCGCAGAGTGAAGGAAAAGCAGCCAACAAGTGCTCAGTGTAAGTGGGAACTACTTCAAGACTGTTGGAAAAGTATTCCAGGTGAAGCTGGTTGAGAGAATGCCAAGAGTGTGCAAAGCTGTCATCAAGGCAAAGGGTGGCTATTTGAAGAATCTCAAATGTAAAATATATTTTGATTTGTTTAACACTTTTTTGGTTACTACATGATTCCATTTGATATTTCATAGTTTTGATGTCTTCACTATTATTCTACAATGTAGAAAATAGTAAAAATAAAGAAAACCCCTTGAATGAGTAGGTGTTCTAAAACTTTTGACCGGTAGTGTAAGTGAATAATTATCAATCATAAACATTCACCTGATTTTCCATTTGTGCCCTGGACTGTGTGCCCGAGACGGTTAAGTACAAATAGAGCAGCACAGAACATTTTAGCAAGTGTCTCACTTACCCAGGTCAACTCCAAAGGCATGCGAGTGGGAGGAAGAGATTGGCTAAAGAAATAAAAGGCATTTTGTGCAGGCACAACTGGTGACTTGGTTAAACCCTTTCTCTTAATCAAAGTTATGAATTTCACTTCAGTCATTTGCCTCTATCCGGTTTCAATCAGTTTTCAGTAGCAGGTCAAACTTGAAGCCCTTCAGCTTTGTTCTATTTCTGTGCAAGGTTTTCTGTGTTTAGTTATTAGCCTAACTGATCTTAGTGGTCTGACGCTAATGGCTAGCAGGAGGTGGATGAAATTATACCATAATTATATCTAGGCCATTAGATACATCAAGGGAGCAATGTTAATGGATTTTGTCCTATTATGGAATATATGGTGTTTAACAAAGTGGGGGGCTTGCTTGTACGAGCTCTCAATTGCAAACGTAATAAACGGGGCTCTCTTCTAAAATGACTCCAGCTAGCCTTTGTTATTGCCTTATTGACCAGTTTTGGTTACCAAGACGTTTCTTGAACGTTCATGCAGATGTTTGATTTCTGAAGAACATACACCTGAAAGTTATAGGTGTCCATAAAAAAATTAACATCTAAGAAACTTTAAGTTGGACAATTTTTGTGTGTTCTGAGAACGTGTTAATTAGGGTGTAATATTTCCCTGGGGCCAAATCCACAAAGCGTCTCAGAAAAGGTCCTAGGAATCCTGTTAAAACTTGTTTTCAGAGAGAAAAAAAACTCTCAGCTCAGAGTAGGTTTTAGGATGATGTGAAGACACTGCTCAGTCAAACTGAGCCAGGACTAACATCTTTATCTCAGCTGGTAATCAAGAGGTACCGCAAAAGAAAGATAGTGATGACGCTCATTACCGTTGTTGAAAATCATGGAGAATAACTAGGGACGTGCCGAGAAGTCGGACAAAACAAGTAAGTAACGGATATGGTCTATTTTCCTGATACGATTTCTGTCTGTAAAGAGAAGGGCGGGCTGTACGTTGATCCTGTTACTTTGACTGGATAGAGCGAAGCCGTATTTCTCTGTCACCTCACTCTTTTTTTCTTCGCTCGGCTTCGCTCTACCAGATCACTTCTCCTCCAATGTTTGGGTCTGATCATTTAGATACGAAATATGGTCTCTTTTTTTTTTTTTTACACCAGTTCAATTTAAAGAGTACTCAGATCGGTTCTTTTAAAGAGGACTAAATGTGAAAACACCCTAAGTGACAGCAAACGCCCTGCTGCAAATTGAGGACACATAGACACAGACAAAAACACATGCCTCCGCACGCTGCTCATAATTTTTCCCTGATACGGTCACTTTGACTACTCTTAATTCTTGCCTAATGGCATTAATAACATTTTATTTTTACCAATTTAGAATAATGTGATAATTGCCTATTGCAATGAATCATTCAGTAGCCTATGGTGGTTGTTAAAAGCAGAGGTTTGATAATAGCACTGTTTTCTCAACACATACACTACCGGTCAAAGGTTTTAGAACACCTACTCATTCAAGGGTTTTTCTTTATTTTTACTATTTTCTACATTGTAGAATAATAGTGAACACATCAAAACTATGAAATAACACATATGTTTTGATTTGTTTAACACTTTTTTGGTTACTACATGATTCCACATGTGTTATTTCATAGTTTGATGTCTTCACTATTATTCTACAATGTAGAAAATAGTACAAATTAAGAAAAACCCTTGAATGAGTAGGTGTTCTAAAACTTTTGACCGGTAGATTATGTCACCCCCATTCAACAACTCTAAATCGCTTTGGCATGGTAGGCATCAAGTCACTTGCCAATAATGTTGKATAAAGCATTTGAAAGGTCTATCATTTTCATCTAACACAATCAAAGGACCTAAAGCAGGCCACATTGAGTCTTCCCCAAGGTCCGGAAGGTCACACAACATTTGTATTATATTTCCTAGCATCAAAATTACAAAACAATTGTTCCATATCCATGGCTTTGGAATATCCGATGCTCCCTGACTGTCTAGCATTTGTTTCGATGATCGTTAGCAAGCTGGACAGAATGAAGAGAATATAAACGTAGGTCCATTATAATATTTTACACAGTTTCGTTTTGGTTTTATTCATTTAAATTGTTCTTCTCCGATTTTTTTACTCAAACATCTCGCGGGCCAGATTGAATGCGCTCGCAGACCGGTTCCAGCCCTCAGGCCAGCGTTGAGGTGTCAGACATACGGTACGACCAAAACAGAACAATGCTTCAAGATTGTTTTGATCACATGGACTGGGATATGTTCCGGGTAGCCTCTGAAAATAACATCAACGAATACATGGATACACTGACTGAGTTTATCAGGAAGTGTATAGGGAATGTAGTTCCCACTGTGACTATTAAAACATACTGAAACCAAAAAACGTGGATAGATGGCAGCATTCGCGCAAAACTGAAAGCACGAACCACTGCATTTAACCACGACAAGGTGACTGGGAATATGGTTGAATACAAACAGTGTAGTTACTCTCTCCGTAAGGCAATCAGACAGGCAAAACGTCAGTACAGAGACAAAGTGGAGTCTCAATTCAACGGCTCAGATACAAAATGTATGTGGCAGGGTCTACAGATAATCATGGATTACAAAGGGAAACCAGCCACGTCGCAGACACTGATGTCTTGCTCCCGGACAAGCTAAACACCTTCTTCGCCCACTTTGATGATAACACAGTGCCACCGACGCGGACGGCTCCCAAGTACTGTAGGCTTTCGTTTTCCGTGGCCAACGTAAGACATTTAAGCATGTTAACTCTCACAAGGCTGACGGACCAGATGGCATCCRTAGCTGTGTCCGCAGAGCATGCGCAGACCAGCTGGCTGGAGTGTTAATGTACCTTTTCAATCTCTCCCTATCCCAGTCTGCTSTCCCCACTTGCTTCAAGATGTCCACCATCGTTCCTGTACCCAAGAAAGCAAAGGTAACTGAACTAAAGGACAGTAGTAGGCCTGATTACCAACAATGATGAGACAGCCTACAGGGAGGAGGTGAAGGCCCTGGCGGAGTGGTGACAAGAAAATAACCTCTCCCTCAATGTCAACAAAACAAAGGAGCTGGTCGTGGACTTCAGGAAACAGCAGAGAGAGCACGCCCCTATCGACGGGACTGCAGTGGAGAAGGTGGAAAGCTCCTCAGTGTACACATCGCTGACAAACTGAAATGGTCCACCCACACAGATAGCAGATAGTGTGGTGAAGAAGGCACAACAGTGCCTCTTCCACTTCAGGAGGCTGAAATAATTTTGCATGGCCCCTAAGACGCTCACAAACTTTTACAGATACACAATTGAGAGCATCCTGTCAGGCTGTATCTCRGCATGATACGGCAACTGCACCTCCCACAACCGCAGGGCTCTCAAGTTGGTGGTGCGGTCTGCCCAACGCATCACCGGGGGCACACTGCCTGCACTCCAGGACACCTACAGCACCTGATGTCACAGGAAGGCCAAGAAGATCATCAAGGACATCAACCACCCGAGCCACGACCTGTTCACCCATCATCCAAGACTCTTCCTACAGCTGGCCGCCCAGCCAAACTGAGCAATCGGGGGAGAAGGGTTTTGGTTAGGGAGGTGACCAAGAACCCGATGGTCACTCTGACAGAGTGATCAGAGTTCCTCTGTGGAGATGGAGAAACTTCCAGAAGGACAATTAGGCCTTTATGGTAGAGTGGCCAGACGGCGCTACTCCTCAGTAAAAGGCACATGACAGCCTGCTTGGAGTTTTTTCCAAAAAGCACCTACAGGCCTCTCAGACCATGGAAACAAGATTCTCTGGTCTGATGAAGCCAAGATTGAACTCTTTGGCCTGAATGCGAAGTGTCACGTCTGGAGGAAACCTGGCACCATCCCTATGGTGAAGCATTGTGGTGGCAGCATCATGCTGTGGGGATGTTTTTCAGCGGCAGGGACAAGAACTGGGATTTTTTCAGCTTCCTGGAATTGTGTACAGATCCTTGCGACATGGGTCCGTGCATTATCATGCTGAAATATGAGGTGAAGGCGGCAGATGAATGGCAGAACAATGGGCTTCAGGATCTCGTCACGGTATGTCTGTACATTCAAAATGCCATCGATAAAATGCAATTGTGTTCATTGTCCGTAATTTATGCAGATGAGCTTCCCTGAGACTGTTTCTGACAGTTTGTGCAGAAATTCTTTGGTTGTGCAAACCCACAGTTGGCGTGTCTCAGACCATCCCGCAGGTGAAGAAGCCGGATGTGGAGGTCCTGGGCTGACGTGGTGGTTACACATGTTCTGTGGTTGTGAGGCAGGTTGGACGTACTGACACYTTCTCTAAAATGACGTTGTATGCGGCTTAAGGTGTCACGATCTATCACAAGGATGACGCTGGAGAGACGAAGCAGGTACGGGGAGTAACATTTAATAAATAACGGACATGGAACGAGACATAAACAGCTTAGCAAACAGAAAAACAATCAATGCAGAAGCAGGGAACAGAGCTGGGGAACTGACACATATAGGGGAGGAAATGAACAGGTGATAAGAGAGTCCAGGTGAGTCCAATAACGCTGATGCGCGTGACAAGGAAAGGCAGGTGTACGTGATGGATGGCAGGAGTGAGTGATGCAAGGCATTCTGGCGCCCTCAAGCGCCAGGGGGAGGGGAAGAGCGGGAGCAGACGTGACATGAGGTAAAAAGGAAGGAACATTCAATTGTCTGGCAACTGCTCTGGTGGAATTCCTGCAGTCAGCATGCCAATTGCATGTTCCCTCAAAACTTGAAACATCTGTGACATTGTGTTGTGTGACAAAAATGCACATTTTAGAGTGGCCTTTTATTGTCTGCAGCACAAGGTGCACTTGTGTAATTATCATGCTATTTAATCAGCTTCTTGATATGCCACACCTGTCAGATGTCTTGGCAAATTTGTGCACAACATTTTAGAGAAATATGCTTTTTGTGCATATGGAACATTTCTGGGATCTTTTATTTCAGCTCATGAAACATGGGATCAACACTTGATATGTTGCGTTAATATTTCACTACATCTGCGATATAATCTACAAAACATGTGTATGTGACCAATACAATTGTATTTTATTTTGATTTTATTTGATATTGAATTCCAAAGGGATAACGTGAAATAACATGATGTATGTTAATTAAATAATCGAATGAAAAATATGTGATTATTTTGTCTTCCAGAGTTTTTAGGAGCATCTAAAGCGCACTTCCTGCATTTCTAGACAATCCAGTAAGACTCATGGCCCTTCTAGGCGTCTCTATTTAGAACATAAAAAAGTAAGCAGAAATGCTCCCAGTCATCAAGCCAGGTAAGAGATCACTGTTAAATATGTTTAACTGATTGATAAAACTGAACTAGATCAAAAGTAATTAAATAAACAATATTATTTTGCACCTTTACCAATAGCCTAACAAATGAACAACTCTTAAAAAAATAAAGTACAAAGACATCCTCTATATCAAACACGTCTGTATCCATTCATCATCATCATCAGCTTCTACCAGGTCTTCCTCACACTAGTTTAGTTTTTTTCTGTTAAGTTAAACAGCAGTTATCTTGCCAGCTACGTCAGTCAACTAAAGTGTGCAAGACATACACACTGACCCCAGCTGCCTCTGTCCAACTCTCCCATAATGGTCCAGCCAGCCTTTCAGAAGCTTTGCCTTCACACAGCCAGTCCGCCTGCTCTGTGGTGTGTGAGCGGTCCTAAATCCAATTGGGTGAAACATCCAAATAGCCTACCCAACCACTCTGAGGTGTCTGCATGGTCTTCTTAGGGATAGGGGGCAGTATTCGGAAGTTTGGATGACTGAGGTGCCCAAAGTAAACTGCCTGTTACTCAGGCCCAGAAGCTAGGATATGCATATAAATGGTAGTTTTGGATAGAAAACACTATAAAGTTTCCAAAACTGTTAAAGTAATGTCTGTGAGTATAACAGAACTGAAATAGCAGGCAAAAACCTGGAGGTGACACAATTTAAAATGTCTGTCTATGGGAAAATCAATGGAATACCTACCAGATTGCAGTTCCTAGGTCGTCCAGTAGATGTCAACAGTTTTTAGAAAGAGTTTCAGGCTTGTTTTTTMWAMWAATTAGCTAGAATTTMTAGTTTTTCTAGGTGGCTCCCATTTTGGCTGTAGTATTGTGGCGCGCGTGGACGAGAGCGCTCACTTCGTTATTTATCTCTGGTAATGAACATACTATTCTCCGTCTTAAATTTCATCGTTTATTTACGTATTAGGGGGATTGAGGATTGATTAGAAACGTTGTTTGACTTGTTTGGTCGAAGTTTATTGGTAKATTTTGGGATTCATTTGTATGCATTTTGAACGAGGGAAGCGTGCCAACTAAACTGACTTTTTGGGGATATAAAGAAGGACTTTATCGAACAAAAGGACCATTTGTTATGTAGCTGGGACCCTTGGGATTGCAAACAGAGGAAGGTCTTCAAAGGTAAGTGATTTATTTTATAGCTATTTCTGACTTTCGTGACGCCTCTGCTTMTTTGGAAAATGTTTGTTATGCTTTTGTATGCGGGGCGCTGTCCTCAGATAATCGCATGGTGTGCTTTCGCCGTAAAGCCTTTTTGAAATCTGACAAAGCGGCTGGATTAACAAGAAGTTAAGCTTTTAAARGATGTGAGACACTTTTATTTTCATGAKTGTTTAATATTACGAAMTTTGTATTTTGAATTTCGCGCTCTGCAATTTCAATYTTGTCGAGGTGGGGCGCTAGCGGCATGCCTATAGGCCACTTTTGTTATCACAGTGCAAAGATATAACTAGGGGGGGCCAAAAAGGCAATTTCACAATGTGGGGGGGTCATGACCACCCCATGCCCAGTGGTCATATAGAAATATCAAAACTTTAATTTAACAACTCCAAAGCAATTGCCTGTCTATTGCGCAAGAACCACTGACTCTCTGCCCTTTTTTATTGTCAAGACACCTGCTGGTAACACTTAACTGGTTTCCGTCAACTAAGTGGGACATGTCAACTAAGTGGGACTCATGACTAAAAAGGCGTCATGCATAACTTTAATTGTTACCCGTAAGAGTAGGAGTAAAATGTTTCTATTCTCAGCACTTCCGACCAATTTTCTACTCAAATKAAATKAAATGTTATTAGAGAGAATGATTTATTTCAGCTTTTAWTTCTTTCATCTCATCCCCAGTGGGTCAGAAGTTTACATACACTCAATTAGTATTTGGTAGCATTGCCTTTAAATTGTTTAACTTGGGTCAAACGTTTCGGGTAGCCTTCCACAAGCTTCCCACAATAAGTTGGGTGAATTTTGGCCCATTCCTCCTGACAGAGCTGGTGTAACTTAGTCAGGTTTGTCACTTTGAAAGTATGCTTGGGGTCATTGTCCGTTTGGAAGACCTATTTGCGACCAAGCTTGAATTTCCTGACTGATGTCTTGAGATGTTGCTTCAATATATKCACATAATTTTCCTCCTCATGATGCCATCTATTTTGTGAAGTCACCGGTCTTCTAGCCATCGCCGCTCCACCTTTCCTTTTCCATTTGTTTTGTCTTGGTTATCCGCARACCTGGTTCACATTCCCTCATCTGACTAAATGTATATTACCCTCTGTTCCCCCCCATGTCTGTGTGTGGAATTGTTTGTTTGTTACGTGGTTCGTATCAGGCTGGTTTGCGCCGGGTATGTGTTTGACCCGTGTGTTTTGTTTATTGTACCGTTTGTGTACTTTGGGCGTTATCGCTGTTTTCCTTGGGCATGAATAAAGTYCGCCTGTTATCACCCATCTCTGCTCTCCTYCACCTGACTTACCTTCAACCAGTTGCGCACATCGTGACATATGCATTGCGGAAGTTAGAGTAGCAGTGATCCAGAGTTTTGCCAGCATGCGTACTACAGTCAATATGCTGATAGAATTAAGGTAGCCTTGTTCTCAAATTTGCATTGTTAAAATCGCCAGCTACAATAAKTGCAGCCTCGAGATCTATGGTTTCTAGTTTGCATAGTCCAGTGAAGTTCCTTGAGGGCTGTCGTGGTATTGGCTAGAGGGTGGATATATACGGCTGTGACAATAACCAAGGACAATTCTCTTGGGAGATAATACGGTCGGCATTTGATTGTGAGGAATTCTAGTCAGGTGAACAAATGGACTTGAGTTCCTGTATGTTGTTACAATTACACTAGTCTTTYATCATGAAACATACACCCTCCCGCCCTTCTTCTTCCCGGAGAGATGTTTATTCCTGTCAGCGCGACGTACAAAGAATCCAGGTGGCTGTATCGACTCCGACAGTATATCCCGAGAGAGCCATGTTTCTGTGAAATAGAGTATGTTACAATCCCTGATGTCTCTCTGGAAAGCAACCCTTGCCCTAATTTCATATACCTTGTTATCTAGAGACTGGACATTAGCGAGTAATATACTCTGAAGCGGTGGTTGGTGTGTGCGCCTTCAAAGTCTGACCAGAAGACCGCTCCATCTATCTCTTCTCTGGCGGCATGGTTTGTGTCAGCCTCTGGAATCAACTCAAATGCCCTGGGTAGTTCGGTCAAAGGATTCAGGAAAGTCGTATTCCTGGTCATAGTGCTGGTAAGTTGACGCCGCTCTGATACCTAATAGTTCTTCCCGGCTGTATGTAATAACACTTAATCTTTTCTGGGCTAACAATGTAAGAAAAAATCTATTTATAAAACATATACTGCAAAGTTTCCTAAGGACTAGAAGCGAGGCAGCCCTCTCAGTCGGCACCCTTTTGAGGATCCTCTGTGGCGATTTGTGGATACGGCCCCCGGTTATCCCTGTATTCATGTTCCAAGATCTGAAAATTCTAATTGTTTTAGGAATTTAAATTATGGGTTTCTGTGTTTTTGAATTTGGCGCCCTGCAGTTTCACTGGCTGTTGACGAGGTTGGGACGCTACCGTCCCACATACCCTAGAGAAGATAAGTATATTTTTGCAATTACATTTACTGAAGTATATTTAAAACCAAATATTTTTTTAGACTTTCCTTGAGTAGTATTTTACTGGGTGACTCACTTTTACTTTAGTCATTTTCTATTAAGGTATCTTTACTTTACTCAAGTATGACAATTGGGTACTTTTTCCACCACGGAGTGTAAGTGTAAAAACAAGCTCAGTGAGCCCCTTCTAAAAGCCATGAAATATGAATGACTCAAAGGCCTTTTTGAGAAATGGCCACAATTTATGCAATTTTTTATATGATCTTTTCATATAAAGCCTGAACTCCAGTGTATAGACCTTAAGGATCATTATGAATGTGGTTACATTTGGAAATGACTAACTAACTTTATTTTTGACATGCTCAGGTTGACCTTCCCAAGATCGCCCTTCTATAAAATGTAATTGCTGACTATCATGTGTAGGCTACACATGACCCCTCGACGCAGTTACGGTAGAGTAGACAATCTGACTCACATTCACAAATCTCAAACAGCTGTCCAATTTTTTTTGCTGGTATTATATGCTTTTAAATACAAGTATTTTACACCATTTTAAAGCTACACTTGTTGTAAATCCAGCCAAAGTGTCCGATTTCAAAAAGGTTTTACGACGAAAGCACACCAAACGATTATGTTAGGTATGAGCCAAGTCACAGAAAAAGACAGCCATTTTTCTAGCTAAAGAGAGCAGTAACAAAAAGCAGAAATAGAGATAAAATTAATCACTAACCTTTGATGATCTTCATCAGATGACACTCATAGGACTTCATGWRWRKKWYTWKKWSWATWRWTYTWTTGMWKAAGTTCATATTTATATCCAAAAATRTGAGTTTAGGCAAGACGCTACTGTCTCACTTGGCAAAAAGCCTGAGAAAATGCAGAGCGCCATATTCAAATGAATTACTATGAAAATTACTATAAAATCAAACTTTCATTAAATCACACATGAAAGATACCAAATTAAAGCTACACTGGTTGTGAATCCAGCCAACATATCAGAATTCAAATAGGCTTTTCGGCGAAAGCATACAATGCTATTATCTGAGTATAGCACAATAGTAAACAAAGAGAGAAGCATATTTCAAGCCTGCAGGCGCGACACAAAACTCAGAAATAAAAATATAATTCATGCCTTACCTTTGACGAGCTTCTGTTGTTGGCACTCCAATATGTCCCATAAACATCACAAATGGTCCTTTTGTTCGATTAATTCCGTCGATATACAGTGGGGAGAACAAGTATTTGATACACTGCCGATTTTGCAGGTTTTCCTACTTACAAAGCATGTAGAGGTCTGTAATTTCAGAAAAAAATCCAGAAAATCACATTGTATGATTTTTAAGTAATTAATTTGCATTTTAAAATTTCAAACTACTTTTGTAATACAACTTTAGGTATTTATTAATGTTAATAATCGATAAAATTGAAGACGGGATGATCTGTGTTCAATACAGGATTAAAACCAAATGTAGCATGCCTTTTGGACATGCGCTTCAATCAAACAAGACACCTTGAGTGACTCGACTTCAAGATGTCCGTATTTCTTCATTACACAAAGGAATAACCTCAACCTATTTCTCAGGACTGTTGACATCCAGTGGAAGACGTAGGAACTGCAAGTATTTCGCTTAGAAATCTGGTTTCACAATGAAACCTCATTGAAAAGAGAGTGACCTCAAAAAAAAAWTCTGAATGGTTTGTCCTCTGGGTTTCGCCTGCTAAATAAGTTGTTATACTCACAGACATGATTCAAACAGTTTTAGAAACTTCAGAGTGTTTTCTATTCAAATCTACTAATAATATGCATATCTTATCTCCTGGGGATGAGTAGCTGGCAGTTGAATTTGGGTATGCKTGTCATCCAAACGTGAAAATGCTGCCCCCTACCCTAGAGAAGTTAAGTATCAAAAGTAAAAGTACAAATCATTTCAAATTCCTTTAATTAAGCAAACCAGATGGCGGTATATTATATACATATATATATATATTTATTTTTCTTTCGGAATGGCAGGAGCACACTCCAACACTGAGACATCATTTACAAATGAAGCATGTGTGTTTAGTGAGTCCGCTAGATCAGAGGCAGTAGGGATGACCAGGGGTTTTCTCTTGATAATTGAATTGATAAGTGAATTGGACCCTTTTCCTGTCCTGCTAAGCATTCAAAATGTAAAGAGTAAAAAGTAAATTATTTTCTTTAGGAATGTAGTGAAGTAAAAAAAAAGTAAAAGTTGTGAAAAATATAAATAGTAAAGTAAAGTACAGATTCCCAAAAAAACTACTTGTAGTACTTTTAAGTATTTTTACTTAAGTACTTTACACCACTGTCCCCAGTGTTAGTTATGAAGATGAGGTATTAATGAAGCAATATAGACCAAATTGAAGTGCACTCTTAGAAAAACGGTGCTATCCAGAACCTAAAAGGGTTCTTCGGCTGTCCTCATAGGAAAACCCTTTTAAGAACCCTTTTTGGTTCCAGGTAGAACTCTTTTGAGTTCCATGTAGAACCCTTTAACCCAAAAGAGCTGCTTGAAACCAAAAAAGGGACAGCCGAAGAACCCTTTGGGAACCCTTTTTTCTGAGTGTGTCTTGAGCTTTGTTTGCGTGCTCTACAGTATTGTAAAGATAGTTGGGTGACTGGGACAGGCAATGTAAAATCCCTAATGTTTTTGTGTAAAAGTTATTGTGGAACATGCATCTTCCATCAGATCGTCTTGAAATGTTCTCTGTAAAACTTCATCAAAGATAGATATGGTATATCATTATTCCTTTATCAGCATTATGATCTCCATAACATCCATAACGGATGTGGATGTGATGAATATTGATGTATCATATCTTGGCTTCAGATGCTTGTGCATTCATCACATTTTATTTGCTTGTTCTGAGATGTATTCTTCAGACTTACTGAAGCAATTGTTGATATCTCAAAATATACTTGTATATATAATATATTTGTAAATATTGCGCTGTACAACATGACGTTCGGGAGTAGACTAAAGCATAAGAGGATTGGAGGATTCTAAATTCATATCTAAGGGGCATAACATTTCCACACCCTAAATGTAGTGTAACCAATACTCATGTAACCAATACTCAATACTCAGGCAAAATATTTTTTTCAATGATGTGACTCRGTCAATAATTTCATTTGGAGGATTGGAGGATTTTAAATTAATATCAAAGGGGGATTTTCTGTTAGGATCTGTGAGAATATCTGAGAATATCTAAGGGACTTTTATTTAATTCTAAATTAATTAATAATAATAATAATAATGATCGCTTTGTTTAAAAAGTAACATATTTTGGAGATTTCGTTTTCATTTAACCTAGAGTGAGCGAGAAAAAGGCAATTCTTGAACATGGGGTGAGACATTCTCACTAATTTGTAAATAAAGACAGTTTGTTATTTAGAATTATTTATTTCTGGAGAAACCTAACTTGATTATTTAGCAGACATAATTTGCTTATATTCAGTCAACACATATATCTTAAGAATATCATGGAATAAAATGTAACATTTTCGTTTCCGCATGCTTGTCTCAGAGCAGCGCGAACCGGTGCTGAAATAGACGTTTAAAAAAAAAGGACAGTAAGCAATTGTAATCTGAATAAAGGCCAAAATAATATTTATAAAGGCCAAAATAAAGCCCTGCTAATAGCCATAATGACGCTGTACAACGTGACCATGTGTGTTTGAAAGAGTACTTTCCAGTAAGCAACCATTTGTTTGCCTTCATTAGACAACTTTGTTCCAATATTTCTGTAATTCAGTCATATTTATTCCCATAGTATTTTGTTATGGATCCATAACTAAATCAACATCTGCATTTTGAAATAATATTTGTGTCATTATTTTATTAATGAAAGCATAAAGATGCTGATGAAGAAATACAGTACTGTACAGTATATGCTTTTACATTTGGATAATAAAGTATTTAAAGCATTTTGAAGATATAAGCCACCTGCATTTGTTTATTAGGCTACTGTGCAGTCTGACAAGTAAACATAACCAAAAATGCATACTGTAGTAAACATGGGAAAGTGCCTAATTCCTTACATAAGGGAGAGCAGGCCATGTCCAGACTTTCTCGGTGACCTCATGTACCTTCAATAATGGCTGTACCAGAGAATGCGGGCACGCAGAAGGGGAGGAAGTATTAAGCTGTCTTTGTAAATAAGAATTTGTTTTTAACTGGTTCCATATGTGTTATTTCATAGTTGTGATGTCTTCACTATTATTCTACAATGTAGAAAATAGTAAAAATAAAGAAAAATTCTATATTTTCAGCACCAGAGACTGTTCACCTCCGGTTGCCGCCAGTTGTTTTTTAAATTGAACCTTTAGGCAAGTCAGGTAAGAACAAATTCTTATTCACAATGACGGCCTACCCCGGCCAAACCCGGATGATGCTGGGCCAATTGTGCCCCACCCTATGGCACTCCAAATCACGGTCGGATGTGATACAGCCTGTATTCAATCCAGGTACTGTAGTAATGCCTCTTGCTCTGAGATGCAGTGCCTTAGAAAGGTCTTTTTTTTTTATTGCAACCTGGGGGGGGGGGTTCACACCTAGCTCGGCTATTAGACAATTCTTTAGTAAAGGTTGAATAGTCTATTGTTCAGCTAATAGCCCACCCTAGAAACGTTGTTTGCAGAATTCACAGCCTGCTACAGTACGTTTGTGTAAAACAAAATGCCTCCAGCTGTCGAAATAGAATTTCTAAAGGGCTTTTATTCCTTGCCCTCTTCCACGCGTCATTCTCCGCCTGAGTGGCTCGCTCGTGGGCGTGCTGGCATGATATGGCAGCACCTTCGGTTGTGCGTCAAGAATTCAGCAAAGCAAGTTTGTATGTTTATTCACAGGCAAATAGTAATACGCTCTAAACCGCTCTGGTGACAACCAAACTTTGCTGCCCAGTTTTCAATTGTCCACATGGCTGGGAGAACCTATTCAATTAAGTAAATACATTTTGAAAATGTAAAAAAAAAGATGTATTATTTGCTACAGTAACTGGCTACAGTGCATTTTTACTCAAATGAGCTGCTAACGTAGCTAGCTAGTTTACATACTGTATAGATAGCTAGCTAAGTTAATTACATTTGACCAGCTACCTAACTTCATATTAGCTAGCTACTGCTATATTTAACATTGTAAAAATACTGTGTAGGTAGCTAGCTAACAGCCATGGAGGAGGGGAAAGGATAGCAGCCCCAGCTGTCAAAGTGAGAGGGGAGGCTATTCTGGATAGAGCAGGTACTTTTGTGTAGTTCCAGTCCTTAGAAGTGAGGACAGAGAAATCATATTCAGTGCTGTCTAATTTGAGTATAATTAAGTCTATTTCTTGTGAGGTTTTCTGTCCTCAGATACAGAGACTTGTGAAAGCCTGTCTGCAGATTAAGAGGTCCCAATGAAGAGCAGCGGTTCAGTTCTGGTCCTTGGGACTTAAAGGGGTGCACATTTCTGTTTTGCCTTAGCACTACACAGCTGATTCAAATGATCAAGTCATCATCAAGCTTCAAGTGATATTTATGTATTCATTTGTGACGCTATCCTTATATTACCCTGCTATTTTGACATGCCTACATGCATCTATCCAATGTTATCATGATTGTTATAAGGGATATTATACTTTAGTAATTCACAATTCTGGTAGTGTAAAAGTCTCTTAATGACATTATCTTCTGTTTGTCCTCAAATGTCTGTTTTTCAGCATAAAGTACTCTGGAGCGTGGACACCAGGTGAGACTACACACACACAGATTCCTGTTGAACCAGTCTCTTTAACTACCTTATTTTCTCAATAACAGTCTCTCTCCTTCACTTCAGCCCTCTCCCCTTCTCCCTAAATCCTCTAGGTTATATCAGCTGTGTTGGTGAACCCCTCCCGCATCTGAACTGGCTGACACAGAGAGGCCACAGCATGATTAATAGTGAGAGGTCCACTTGGTCGGGTCAAACAGGAAGTATTACTAAAGAGATGCTTTACATTGAAATACAGATAGGATGTAGTAGTCCCAGAGTTAATGATCCAAGGTCCGTTTTGCATTTCCCCTCCTGATGATTATGATGACTGACTGCGTTAGAATAAAAAAAAAACACTTAATCATGCTCTCTCTCTACTCCATCGCCCGTCTCTCGTCTGCAGGTATGTTTGATGTGAGAGAGTAGCCAGGTCCCGTCATCGCCACCACCCACCTCTATATAATAACCTGCGGGCCGACTTGGGAGCCCAAGGCTGGTTAGGAGACACCGCTAGAGACACTATGTAATTGTGATGAACTGAGAGTATATTAGGGTAGCACTGTAATTCATTAATCATATGCTGTCTTCCCCGCTCCTGTTTTACCTCTTTCCTTTTGTCTTCTTACACCCCCCTCTACACCCCCCCCCCCCCCTTTGTTGCCTCTTTTTTTTATAATCTGGCACAACCATATGTGCATTGAAGTACAGATTGAGCTTGTATTTATAATATAATATTACAATTATAATATTTATAATGCATGTATTATGTATTTATAACACCTGGATAATAATTAAGTATCTCATTGAAATACTACACTTATCCTGTGTCCTCAGATTAACGCAGATGAAGGGAGTTAGATACGCATACGAAGTGTAGTGTACTGTTTTTTTCTGTATATATGAATTACAAATCAGCCTTTACTTAAATCATGTTTCTAGTCTATTGCATAGTTTCAATGTGTAATTATTGATGTCCCAGGAGCAGGAGTGGCGAACACTGTTGAAGTGAATAATTCCAATACATACATGCAGACACAGCATCATTCAAAGAATGGAACAGCACCTTTTTTTGCCAAGGAAGAGTTTATTTTTTATTTATTTTTATTTCACCTTTATTTAACCAGGTAGGCTAGTTGAGAACAAGTTCTCATTTACAACTGCGACCTGGCCAAGATAAAGCATAGCAGTGTGAACAGACAACAACACAGAGTTACACATGGAGTAAACAATAAACAAGTCAATAACACAGTACATGATCAGTGAATATATTCAATGCACAGGCTACAATGTGGGGATCTCATGCGTGGTAATAACTACATAGATATAGGACTTGGCACAATAAAGCTATTATATTCTACTCAATCCATGGTATTCATTATTGCCATTCAAACTTGAGGTTGATACAACAACTATGATAACTGAGGTTCATGGATTAGTATGAATATTAGTTCAGAACCTAACATTTAGGGTCCATACACAGATCGGCAACATATTGTAGCTAGCTACACATCCTTAGGCATACAGTTATATTTATCCTCCACTACACAATAAGAAAGTAAATAGTTAGCTAGCTTTGTTACTTCAGCTGCATTGCATGGTTAAATATAAGCAAGGCAAGCTTACGCATTTGTACATTCAATTTGCAGTAAATGCGTTAGCTAGCTAGATTCTTTAAATCCACTGTTTCACAAGATGACAGCCTGGTTTGCTGGTTCTCAGAATTCCCTAAAACATTAAACAACACCAATTACAATTTCATACTCATGTCATAACACTAGCTAGCTAGCTGGCTAATGTTAGCTAGTCAGCTAACTTGCTAAATAGTGATTTTCGTAAATGAACTTTATGACCCAAAAATATGCACATTTGTTTGTCTCTACATCAACTAACATATTCCTCTCAATTGTAAATGTTTTGCTTGACTCGTTATGACGTTACAATTACTTACATTTGCTTCCACTGTAATGTTTTGTCAGGCATTTTTGCTGAAGAAAGTCACCTGCAACGAGTGGCTCGCGTCAAATTCGTCATTGGAACCACTCTACATGATTGGTCATATAAAAACCTTAGGACCCAATCGCATAATGAGTGCTCTGCGGTGGTCTGGAGCAATGAAGCTGTGACACTGGGTACCTCTAAGTCCCACAATGTAAACTCGCAACTTTTAAAGGAGGAACCACTATACCAGATGAGCTAAATTACTTCTATGCTCGCTTCGAGGCAAGTAACACTGAAACATGCATGAGAGCATCAGCTGTTCTCGATAACTCTGTGTTCATGCTCTCCACAGCCGATGTGAGTAAGATATTTAAACAGGTCAACATCCACAGATGGATTACCAGGACGTGTACTCCGAGCATGCGCTGACCAACTGGCAAGTGTCTTCCCTGATATTTTCAACCTCTCCCTGCCTGTAATACCAACAAGTCTGTAATACCAACATGTTTCAAGCAGACCACCATAGTCCCTGTGCCCAAAYACACTAAGGTAACCTGCCTAAATGACTACCAAACCCGTAGCACACACGTCTGTAGCCATGAAATGCTTTGAAAGGCTGGTCATGGCTCACCTCAACACCATTATCAAAGAAAACCTAGACACACCCCATTGTGCATACCGCCCCAACAGACCCACAGATCTTTTTATTTTTATTTCACCAGTTGAGAACATGTTCTCATTTACAACTGCGACCTGGCCAAGAAAAAGCAAAGCAGTGTGACAAAAACAACACAGAGTTACACATGGGATAAACAAACGTACAGTCAATAACACAATAGAAAAATCTGTATACAGTGTGTGCAAATGAAGTAAGGAGGTAAGGCAATAAACAGACCAATAGTAGCGAAGTAAGTACAATTTAGCAATTTACACTGGAGTGATATATGTGCAGATGAGGATTTGCAAGTAAAAATACTGGTGTGCAAAAGAGCAGAAATACAAAAACAAATATAGGGATGAGGTAGGTAGGTAGGGATGAGGTAGGCTATTTACAGATGGGCTGTGTACAGGTGCAGCGATCGGTTAGCTGCTCTGACAGCTGACGCTTAAAGTTCGTGAGGGAGATATAGGTCTCCAATTGATATTTGCAATTCGTTCCAGTTATTGGAAGCAGAGAACTGGAAGGAAAGGCAGCCAAAGGAGATGTTGGCTTTGGGGATGACCAGTGAAATATACCTGCTGGAGCACGTGTTACGAGTGGGTGTTGCTATGGTGACCAGTGAGCTGAGATAAGGCAGAGCTATAACTAGCAAAGACTTATAGATGACCTGGAGCCAGTGGGTTTGGAGCCAGTCACATCTAATCAAATGGCTACCCAGACTTAATGCATTGCCCCTCCCCCATTTTCTATGCTGCTGCTACTCTGTTATTATCTATGTATAGTTACTTTATTAACTCTACCTACATGTACATATTACCTCAATTACCTCAACACCGGTGCCCCCGCACATTGACTCTGGACCGGTACCCCCTGTATATAGCCCCGCTATTGTTATTTACTGCTGCTCTTTAATTATTTGTTATTCTTATCTCTTACTTTTTTTTGTATTTTCTTAAAACTGCATTGTTGGTTAAGGGCTTGTAAGTAAGCATTTCACTGTAAGGTTTACCGCTGTTGTATTCGGCGCATGTGACAAATAACATTTGATTTGACCTAATATAGACATGTGTGTGCCTTTTCAAATCATGTCCAATCAATTGAATTTACCACAGATGGACTCCAATCATGTTGTTGAAACGTCTCAAGGATGATCAATGGAAACAGGATGCACCGGAGCTCAATTTCGCGTCTCATAGCAAAGGGTCTGAATACTTATGTAAATAAGGTATGTCCGTTTTTATTTGTAATAAATTTGCTAAAAACCTGTTTTCGCTTCGTCATTATCTGGTCAAGAAGTCTGCATATTTTCCAAATGCACTGTATATTTTGTTTGTCCATTCATTGAGCCATTAAAGTTGTGATTTTGTATGCAAATGTAATGTCCATAACACTGGAATCACCCAGAAGCCATGCAAGTAAGTGATGTTTTCTATTGGGGACTTTATGTTGAGTAAATAAGGTAGGCTGTTAGCTGGTCTAATGAATGAATGAAGCCAAAGTTGATATGTCCGTTTCATGGAGCTATCAGGCGTGCATATTTTGTATTTTTGCATTAGAAATGGTATAGTATTGGTCCACAGTACTCGTAAAAGGAACAAGCTTGGTCGAGAGATCTTTGGATACCGGTTACCGGTATTAAACCCTCGTGTTCATTGATTTCACATCACCTAAGTCCATTGCTGCCATGAATATCTTGGAATCCATACTTTGTCTAGGAACATCTTGCAGATGCCCTTAGAATGTGGTGTCGTCAGGTTGCTGTGACATCTAAACATTCTGGCAGACAATCCGCTTCTGTGACCCAGTCGTCTATTCCTACCTTCTGTGAATTTTACTTCTCAACAAGGGTTCCGGATGATCTGACAGCAGCTTCCAGAGATTTCAAAGAATATTCCAAAATGTTAGGAAAGTAAGAGTCAGTAATTTCGGGTGTGGCAGTATATTATTATAAACCGGGTGGTTCGAACCCGGAATGCTGATTGGCTGAAAGCCGTGGTATATCAGACCGTATACCACGTGTATGACAAAACATGTATTTTTATTGTTCTAATTACGTTGATAACCAGTTTATGATATCAATAAGGCACCTCAGGGGTTTGTGGTATATAACCGCGTTGCGTTTTACCTAAGAACAGCCCTTAGCCGTGGTATATTGGCCATATACCACACCCCCTCGGGCCTTATTGCTTAATTTTAATGATTATATATTACACAATCACGAACAAAAGCTTTGTTTTTGATGTAGYCAAAACTGTATCTTACCTCAAATTTAGCCGTTGATTCTGCTTTCTGATAAACTTTGCCATCGTTTGMCACAAGGAAAGGCAAATAAAGGCTAAATAAAATGTGTTATATGTATGTTGATGTCAAAAATGAACTATTTTTGATGATGGCCTCATCTTACTGACTACCTTTAATTTGGATATAGTTTACCAAATTGATGTAGCCATGATCATTTTATTGAGTGAATTTGCATGTGACCTAAAAGTGAGATATCATTTGAGTACATTTTTCCTCATCACTTTGCGCATGTCCTCTCATTATCGGTTTCAGTAACAGCAGCACCAATTACAATTAATAATGTTTCATTATGCAAAAAAGGCATTACTCAGGGGGACATTAGATGAGCACGCCATCGGTCACACACTCAAAAATAAAGTGAGACCGACGCTCTCATGGGTGTTGACATACCTTATTGATCATCACCGTATAAGTCTAGTAGGGAGAGCTGTCGGGTGTATTTGTCYTTTCTTCTGAGAACTGACCAAATTKATTTCAACAAAAAGGTATGTTATTTTGGATGCAKATTTGTTTATACATGTGCTGTTTATCTGAGGATTGCTTTAGTAATTTCCAGGGTTATTCTGCCGTTTTGTACTTTGTCTTCAATTGTCACTCATTCATTTGTGGTCCAATGTCTTTGTCATTATGAGTAGTGTTACAACATTTGACTACCCACATTTGTTTACTCTCTGATATAATTGGATGGATTTTAYTGTAAGGCTATATGAATGTTTCATCTCTGTCCATTTAGGACAAATGTAACATTTTGTTTTGTATTTTGTAGGTATGAGCAATATCCAACTCCAYTACTTGGTTGCTACTCTCAAACACAAATCTGGACGAAGTTCACACAATTACATATATCATTTATCATGCTGAAATGATTCCAGGGTTAATATAAATGTGATGTCAGTGTTCTTTATCCTGTGTCTGTTGGATTCAGTTTGTTGATTATGTCCGTGTCTGTGAATTATTGGCGGATGTCTCAACAGTTTACACATTTTTTATGTGCTAAGATGTTTAGGTTGCTGATATCCAATACCATATGAATAATACACATTTTGTCATTGAAAATTGTTGTTTTGTTAAACACTTAAGGTCACATTCGAAGCATTCAAAGTATATTTGGCAGGTACTGGGTTGAGCTAAAAATTCACAAAGAGAATGAACCTGCATATCCTGATGTATGTTCCCAAGTGACTTTATTTATTAGAACAATGTTTTGTCCCACAATGGACTTTTTGACCAGGGAGCATACACCTGTGTGCAGGATTATTGTGTTAAAACTAATCTCGGAAACTCTGAGCTAAAATCTTGCGTAATTTMGTCAGATGTTATGTAGTCTGCCCATATTTAAACTAATTCAGATATGGTCACATTAGATACGCGTCTGCATAACAACCACAGAATATGTGATGTGTTTTCTATCAACAGATGCAAAGACGTAATACTATTCTGTGTGCATTTCTTGTCCTCTTTGGACAACTGTCTGAATCCAGTGGAATGGCATTAATGGTAAGAGCAAATCTCTATTTTTCCACCTACATTTGTTTCAAATAAAAATATACATCATGATCATGAGTGAAAACTTTAATTTCACAATATAAAATAATTTAAGGTAGATTACGGATGTTGCTTGTTTGCTTAAAGATATTTCATTAATTGAAAGATTTCAACTCCAATCAACATTCAGAAAGTTGTTGATGTTCCGTCATTGTGTTAATTCATTTTTTATTAGGGTTCAGAAAAGAGAGGTTGGACACTGAATAGTGCAGGATACCTCCTTGGGCCATGTGAGTTACCCTCATCTGTACTCCAAGTACATTTTAGAACGTAACACACTGATCTACAGCATCGTTTTCATATTAAGCATTAGCACAGGTCAAACCTTTTACCCACCTATGCTAATGCTTAATACAAAAACTATTCTGTTGATCAGTGATGGGCAACAATAGTGGGGTGGYATAATGGTAGATCAATTAATATGTTGATAGGCTTTGTGGGTGTTATATGTGAGTGATGTATGTTCGTGTATGTTGAAGAGGATGTGTGTATGTCCTTTTGTCTTGTTACCTTGTGAATGAATAAAGAAACAATATATTCATAAAGGGATGGCTAACCCTTCTCCTGTGGAGCTAAGGGTTGTGCAGGATATTTCTAGGAGAACGTTCAAACAGGTCCATGGAAACGGGGCAGAGGAAAACCTGTTTGAATCGGTCAGACCATGTCTGTCCTTCTCCTTACTCAGATGGACAACGAACGCTGACTGTGAGACATAGACCCCGACTGGGCAAAAGGASTGTTTGGGAAGATGATGTGAAACCATTCCAAAACAGTGAATACAGTGAGTCTCCCACGTTTCCAAGTGTTTGTAAACCTACAGCTCACACTTACAATACTATTAGATTCATTTATTAATATTACCACGCCGACAAACATGGGCTACTATTCGATGTTACTGTTGTGATTTTTTACATTGAAATTGCATGTTCTAGAGTCTGTCATCGATGACGCCTACGTTCAAGCTTTTCTGGACTTCATTACTTACTTACGTCTGAAAGGTGAACTCTCTCCTTGTTGAATAATTGGGTGTTGTACATTCAAAGAGTGTCTATGGCTTGAATGTGTGTTTATAAATTGGGTAACTTCTCTGTTGAATTTTTCCATCAATAATCAGTAATGTCAATGTCACCTTTTCTCCTGTAGAGATTGGAGAGATGGAGGATTTGAGCACCCATTATCTTGCAGAAACGGAGTCATAATAAGAAATCAGTACTCCTCTCCTATTGTCAAAACATTATTTTCCACCTCCACCTGTTTCTATGGTACMCAACTGCTTTTTCAATGGTATGACAAAACAATGTAAATAAACATACTTTCTATTATACATTTTTATTTATATAGTTTTTCTCTATGTTCTTGCCTTTTTAAGGACTCTTAGAAGACTAGGCCTTGGCTGGCAAAAAAATATCCTGACAGCTGACAACATTTTAGCAACATGAAATCTTAACAAAATGTGTTCATATACCCCCAGGAAGAATATTACACTTCGAGCACTTCAATATGATGATTTTCACATTTTCATAAATTCTTAGAATGTTTGGGAATTATGTATACTAAGGCATTTGCGAAAATTCTATAGCAATATAGAGAGTGGGAAAGCGGCTGTTTGTTTGGACAATTAATAGACACTGCAGTACATAAAACCGAATAAAAAAGTATGTCTTGTCCAGGACCAGAGTCGACGTAACCTGTTGCACCATAGCCAAACAGAGGCCTTAATGAAAACAAGCCATTTGCCACACAGGCCTACCATCATTCACTTTGAACTGGACTGTGTGTTTACAGGCAGTTGCAACAGCGTGARTTTATATCATTAGAACACTTTCGCCAAAAGCCACAAAATACACCTGAATGGATTTCTGCAAATGTGTCAATACCATGGGAGTCCTCTTACATTTTGGAACTTTACAGTCCTATTGATCAAACAACCATGACAGAGTAGTCGCTCTGTCCCTCAGGTAGCACATTGTTGGGGTAGGTTCCTTGTTCCTTGTCAATCATTGGCTTATTGGTGAAATCAGCAATCAGACAATATCTTCTTTAAGTAAATCAATCAAACCTTTATTAATGCAATTGCAGGCAGAAGTTGACAACGGAAACACAGCACGTATGTTTCAGAGTAAGTTCTGCAAAATAAAAAAGGTAAAAGTTGCTTTAATATYCTTGCAGTCGACCCCTAGTGGTGTAACTGCCTACGTCAACACCTTCTACTCATGAGACCAAGCCCATGCATATACAAACTTGCAGGAGGAAACAGTAGTCCAGTGTTTTCTAAAGGCRCAGCAGTAATTTTGTGGTATGTCTGACCTGTTTCTTATCTATTTACTCCCCTGCAGGGGTCTGTGTCTATGTATCTCTTTTAGCCTTGAGGTACATTCTCACAGACACCTTGTTTTGACGGCAATAACTCACACATCTGCTCAGACCGTTTCTATAAGAGGCAGAGACTAGAAAAGAACCGTGGAACAGTATTAAAACTTATAATGCATATATTGCTAATCTATGGTCCAGGACCCTATAAATGTAGTTTTAGCCCTTCCCCTTCTAATAATACAACATAAACATAATCAATTATTATAATATATCAATCATTTGGTGCAGCCCCTATCATGACCCCAAGGTGACCCCCATCAACAACAACAAGATCAACAACTAATTCCAGGCTGAGCAAGATGAGATCAAATTACATTTAAGTCATTTAGCAGACGCTCTTATCCAGAGCGACTTACAAATTGGAAAGTTCATACATATTCATCCTGGTCCCCCCGTGGGGAATGAACCCACAACCCTGGCGTTGCAAGCGCCATGCTCTACCAACTGAGCCACACAGGAAATCTAACAAAGGAACATTAGACAAACCCTCTCAAACATTTTCAGTTAGTTGGCCATCAAAATTGTACTGATAAATGATGGGGAATATTAGCCTACTCGTCCATCTGAGCTTGCCTGCAACCAAACACCCAAGCTAACTGGATAAAATTGTCTAGCCAGAAACAAATGAGAGAACACCTCACTCTGACCATTTTACTTGCCCTAGAAGAGCTGGTTAGCTAGGCTGTTTACATGTTACCTAGAGTGTTTGTGACTAACTATAACTTTTTTTTAAACATATATTTACTGACACCGGTCATATTCAGTGGYTGTTGCGCGTTCATAAATTAATCAGTTATTCTACCATCTGGCACACTCAGACGAGAGTGCTCTGAAATCATAGAAGATAGCCTGAGTGAATTTGCGAATGCTAGAGTTATGCTAACTGGATAACAGTTGTTCAAGTTCTTGCTAGCCAACCAAATGACACCTGCATCTCTAGCTGTGTATAGCCACTGAAAAATATGACGTCCTCGAAGCAGCTATCTCGCTAACATTAGGCTCTGTATTTTTAGCTTGCTACATAAATGGATACGCTAGCCTATTAGCACCTGTACTGACTTCGCCTTCCGGATGGTAGCGGGGTGAACAGGCAGTGGCTCAGGAAGGTTGTTGTCCTTGATGATCTTTTTGGCCTTCCTGTGACATCGGGTGCTGTAGGTGTCCTGGAGGGCAGGTAGTTTGCCCCCGGTGATGCGTTGTGCAAACCGCACCACCCTCTAGAGAGCCTTGCGGTTGTGGGCGGTGCGGTTCCCGTACCAGGRGGTGCTGCAGCCCGAGAGCATCCTGTCGGGCTGCATCCAGAAGGCAAGGTCAATACAGGTGCATTAAAGCTGGGACGAGAGACTGAATAACAGCTTCTATCTCAAGGCCAAGAGACTGTTAAACAGCCATCACGAATACAGAGAGGCTGCTGCCTTCATACAGACTTGAAATCATTGGCCACTTTAAAACCTGTTTGGGCGCATGAACCGCTAGCGGGAGACCTATGGCAACATCCGGTGAAATTGCAGAGCGCGYAATTCAAAATACAAAAATAGTAATATTAAACATTCATGAAAATACAAGTGTCATACATAATTTAAAAGCTTAACATCTTGTTAATCCAACCGCGTTGTCAGATTTCCAAAAGGCTTCATGGCGAAAGCATGCCATGCGATTATCTGAGGACAGTGCCCCACATCAAAATACTTTTTCAACCAGCACAGGTGTCACAAAATCACAAATAGCAATTAAATAAAATACTTACTTTTGAAAATATTCCTCTGTTTACAATCCCAAGGGTACCAGCTACACAATGAATGGTCGTTTTGTTCGATAAAGTCCTTATTTATATCCAAAAAAGTAAGTTTAGTTGGCACCAATGATCTCAGTAATCCACTCGTTGAACATGCAMACAAACAAATCTAAAAAGTTACCGGTAAAGTTCGTCCAAACAAGTCAAACGATGTTTCTAAAAAATCCTAAGGTACTCTAATATCTAAACGATAACATTTAAGATGGAGAGTAGTATGTTTAATAGGGAAGATAAATAACAAAGAGCTTGCACCTCATTCACGCTCCAAGACTACTTTTCTAATGAGCGGCACCTTGGAAAAAATACAACTACTTTCTCATTTTTCAAAAAACAAGCCTGAAACCCTTTCTAAAGACTGTTGACATCTAGTGGAAGCCATAGGAACTGAAACCTGGGTCCTATCTATTTGTATTTCCCATAGGCTAGCATTGAAATGGCCTGTGACCTCAAAAAAATAATTTCCGGATGGATTTTCCTCGMGTTTTCGCCTGCCATATCAGTTCAGTTATACTCACAGACATTATTCTAACAGTTTTAGAAACTTCAGAGTGTTTTCTATCCAATGCTACCAAGTGTATGCATATCCTAGCTTCTGAGCCTGAGTAACAGGCAGTTTACTTTGGGCACGTCAGTCATCCGAAATTTCGAACAATAACCAGTGTGCTAATGAAGTTAATAAATGGATCACTTGTCACTTTAATAATGCCACTTTAATAATGTTTACATATCTTGTATTACTCATCCCATATGTACACCACCGGTCAAAGGTTTTAGGACACTTACTCATTCACGGGTTTTAATATATTTGTACTATTTTCTACATTGTAGAAAAGAATTGAAGACATCAACATATGAAATAACACATATGGAATCATGTAGGACAGCTTTGCAAACTCTTGGCATTCTCTCAACCAGCTTGATGAGGTAGTCACCTGGAATGCATTTCAAGTAACAGGTGTGCCTCCTGGAATTTATTMAGCCAATCAGTTGTGTTGTGACAAGGTAGGGGTGGTATACTAAAGATAGCCCTATTTGGTAAAATACCAAGAACAGCTCAAATAAGCCAAGAGCAATGACAGTCCATCATTACTTTAAGACATGAAGAAAGGTCAGTCAATACGGAACATTTCAAGAACTTTGTTTGCAGTCGCWAAAACCATTAAGAGCTACAATGAAACTGGCTCTCATGAGGACCGCCACAGGAATGGAAGACCCAGAGGTACCAGCCTCAGAAATTGCAGCCCAAATAAATGCTTCACAGAGTAACAGACACATCTCAATATTAGCTGTTCAGAGGAGACTATGTGAATCAGGCCTTCATGGTTGAATTTCTGCAAAGAAACCACTACTAAAAGACACCAATAATAAGAAGAGACTTGCTTGGGCCAAGAAACATGAGCAATTGACATTAGACCGGTGGAAATTTGTCCTTTAGTCTGGAGTCGATATTGGATATTTTTTGTTCCAACCACGTGTCTTTGTGAGACACGGTGTGGGTGAACGGATGATCTCCGCATGTGTATTTCCCACCATAAAGCATGGAGGAGGAGGTGTTATGGTGTGGGGGTGCTTTGCTGGTCACGGTGTCTGTGATTTATTTAGAATTCAAGGCACWCTTAACCAGCATGGTTACCATAGCATTCAGCAGCGATACGCCATCACATCTGGTCTGGGCTTAGTGGGACTATCATTTGTGTTTCAACAGGACAATAACCCAACACACCTCCAGGTTCTATAAGGGCTACTTTACCAAGAAGGAGGGTGATGGAGTGCTGCATCAAATGACCTGGTCTCCACAATCCCCTGACCTRAACCAAATTGAGATGGTGTGGGATGAGTCGGACCGRAGAGTGAAGCCAACAAGTGCTCAGCATATGTGGGAACTCCTTCAAAACTGTTGGAAAAGCATTCCAGGCGAAGCTGATGAGAGAATGGCAAGAGTGTGCAAAGATGTCATCAAGGCAAATTGTGGCTATTTGAAGAATCTCAAGTATAAAGTATATTTTGATTTGTTTAACACTTTTTTGGTTACTACATGATTCCATATGTGTTATTTCGTGGTTTTGATATCTGCACTATTATTCTACAATGTAGAAAAACATTAGGAACACCTGCTCTTTCCATGACATAGACTGACCAGGTGAATCCAGGTGAAAGCTATGATCCCATATTGATGTCACTTGTTCATTTCACTACAAATCAGTGTAGATGAAGGGGAGGAGACAGGTTAAAGAAGGACTTTCAAGCCTTGTCACATCAATTGTGTATGTGTGCCATGGGTGAATGGGCAAGACACATTTTTTAGGTGCCTTTGAATGGGGTATGTTAAAAGGTGCCAGGCGCACCAGTTTGAGTGTGTCAAGAACTGCAACGCTGCTGGGTTTTTAAAGCTCAACATTTTCCCGTGTGTATCAAGAATGGTCCACCACCCAAAGGACATCCAGCCAACTTCAGGCCATTGGTCAAAAACGGGTCATTGATGAAAGAGGACAAAGGAGGCTGACACGAATTGTGCAGAGCAACAGACGGGCTGCAGTTAGTCAACTACTGACAGTCCAGTACAACATTGGTGCCCAACGACCCATAAAAGAATTCTCAACTCGTCGTACGTTGACATGAATGTGGTATGGCAGCCTTACAGAGTTCCACTTCTTTCAGCAAGAAAACAAGAAACTGTGGTTGCAGTTGTCTAAGGAACAAATACACTGGACACTGGAGATTTAGAAAAACATGCCTTGTCTGATGAATCACAGTTTCTGCTGTTTCACGGTGATGAGAGGACTATGGTATGAAGAAAATCACMAGTACATGCATCCATCCGTGTGTCAACATTGCAGGCTGGTGGTGGTGTGATGGRGTGTGGTGTGTTTTCATGGCACACATTGGGCCCCTTGATATAAGCGGAGCCACGTTTGAATGCCACGGGATATTTGAACATKATTTCCAATCAGGMGCCTCCCTTCATGGCAACAGTGTATCAATCTGCAAATATATTTRATTCAGTAGGATAATGCCCCCCATGCCACAAAGCTAGGATTGTCCAGGAATAGTTTAGTGAACATGACAGTGAAATCAACTTACTGCGTTTTGTTATGTTTTTTTGTTATGAATAAGCGTGTCTTCACAACCACCATTTGCACAAAAAACAAGGCTACATAGGCTACTTGCGAGCTTGCAATGTAATAGTTCAACCACTAGAAACTCACTGTAAAACCCAATGTTACTCAAAACGTTTGAGGAAACAGAAATACAGCCAGTATGATGCGTTTTGAATCATATGATGCAAAACGTATCATTACTTACTTACTTTATTGTCCCCGTGGGGACATTTTGTTGCCATGTCATGTACACGTTTAAAGTGGCGTTTAAATAACAAAACAAAATTGACAAWACAACTTTCATTACAGTTACATACCGATGAAAAAAAGACTAGACTGCTGGCCTTACTGGGTCGATAGGAACATTAGCCCAAGCTATTTAGGAGGGATATCACACCTGGCACAAATTATTGTCTAGTTCTGTTTTTCCTGCTGAGGGGTGCCCTATACCTGCGCCTGTCTGTTTGACTCCAAGTACCTTGCTTGCTGTGGTGATAATCCTTCTCAGCATATTTCTCTGGCTGACAGTGGCATTGCCAAACCAACAAACAATACAAAAAACATAAATACTCTCAATGAAAGATTTGTAAAACAGAGTCAGTATAGTACAGTCTACATTAAAAGATCCCAGCTTTTTGAGAAAGTACAGTCTCTGTTGACTCTTTATGTAGATCAGGTCTGTACATTTACTCCACTGAAGCTTATTGTCCAAGAGGACACCCAGGTATTTGTATTCCTCTACAATCTCTATATTCTGACCTCTGATAGATGTTGCAGAGGTAGCTGTTGTACACTTCCTGAAGTCAAGGCAGTGTCACCAGCGAACTTAACGAGGTGTCTGTCAGGAAGGGAACTAGTACAACTATTAGTGTACAAGATGTACCGGAGTGGGGACAAAACYCATCCCTGAGGAGAGCCTGTGTTGGTATTGCGTATGTCCGACACGTGGGGACCTATTCGCTGTGASCYTTGGCTCAGGAAGTCCAACAGCCACAAAACCAGTCCCCCATCTAAGGAGTAGTCCCGAATGAGTCTCTGTGCCAGAATGTAGGGCTGGATTGTGAGTGAAGAGTGAAGCTGGCCTGCTCCACTTCTCTGTCCGGGACTCTGTCATCCAGCCAAGTCTCAGTAAATGCCAGCAAACAGGCCTCTCGATACTCGTGTAGGAAGCGCAGATTCGCTGACAGCTCATCCGCTTTCCCCCTCAGTGACCTGGCATTAATCAGCAAGGTGGTGGGTAAGTATATTTAGTTGTTTAATTTTTAAAGTCTTTGTCTGATTCCCCCGCGTTTTCCATGTTTGCATTMGGTTTGTAGTCCACTCACAGACAATCAGGGATTAGATGGTCCTTTGGGATATCCATCGTGTTTGTGTTTGAGTTGCATTGTAGTAAGAACTCTCTGCTGTATTGGATCCCGCTGCCAGCAGCGTTTTCAGAATTTAGTCCGTTTGTAGCGGGTATGTACACGATGAGCAAGATCAGTCCAACACCCCACCACTGTGAATCCATGGTTGGCAGATTGTTTGTAAACTAAGTGTACAAATTAAAAACATAAAAGAATGCCACACCAAACGTCACGCCACGCCACACCAAACGCCACGCCACGCCAAACGTCTCACACACTGCAGGATGCAACAGAGCCGCGCTGTATTTCTGTATTTTGAAAGATATACAACTTGATTGCTGACATGTAAAACATTTTTGCACTATCTAACAATGGACTAAGGAAACAAACACCAAAATATAGTTTTGGGGTGGAATTTTCCTATATCTGAGTACAGTTGCTGATTTTGTAGTCATTACTCAAACTGATAGAGTCACTGTGACACTGTAGGGGGTCCAGATTTTAGTTGAATCAGCTTCAACATTGAGTAATGCCCCCACTAAACCATGCCTCCAATATCATTTCTCAGTGAGCCTTGACTTTGAGTGAATTGTAGAGTTCCCACCCATGACTGTATTTGTTAGTGACATAAACATGGTTGTTGAATTTGTTCATTTCCAGTCCTGTGGCATTCACCAAGTGAGTTCCTATGTCACGCCTGCTCCTGCTCCCTCTCCGCTACCTTTACACGCACCTGTCATCATCATTACGCGCAGTAGCTCTCATTGGACTCACCTGGACTCCTTCACGTGGTTGATTGCCCCTGTATATCTGTCTGTTCCTCGGTGYTGTTCCCTGTGTCCGCATTAATTGTTATGTGTTCCTGTCCAGACGCTGTTCCTGTTCTGTTTCATGTCCGTCAGTTATTAATCCTTCACTCCCTGTACCTGCTTCTCATCTCCTGCGTTGGTCCTTCATCCTATGCGAATGTTATCARTATAATTCAACTCTTTATGACAATACGTTTCATATACTGTATCATAAGGCCTTTTTGGGGGGCCTAGCTTTACCCTAATACAGTGGCCTGAAACTCATGGTTTGCAGGCCTTATTAGGCCTGCAAGTAGGGTATTTAAAATATATTTTTTAAATGCTGGTTGAAGGATTTCCAGGAATCTTCAAAAAAAAAAAAAATCTGGAAAATGTGAAAGAATTTTGCAACCCTACCTGCAAGTGACATTATGCTGGCTTGCAAAGTGATGTGTTATTTATATTGGAATCCCAGGCTATCCAACATTTAAACATGTTATTCACCCGCAACCTGCATTCATAATGACTGCCAGGGTTAGGAGCAGTGTGAGGGGACTTACCTAATCCATTCAAACTGAAACAACCATTTGTGACTCGTTTCAGGAAACTAGGCATATGTCGCACGTCACTACTTCACAGGAAAGGTGTTTGAACGTAAACATGTATTTATCATTGGGCAGAAATGCCTTCTGGAACATTTTAACTTTCATGTGCCTTAATAAAATCCTTGAATGCCATTGGTAAATARGAATAAAATTGTTAATTGGTTTAGCCATGAAAAAAGTCAGGAATCTTCCTGCTAGTCATGATTGGCTGAGATAATGGATGGGCTGGGAATGCCGAGAGATGATTTCGGGTTGGTCTGCCAAGTAGCCCGCTACTGTTTATAACATGAGCTGCTCAGTATGTGTAGGTAATCCTTTCTGACGCTGCTTTTTTGAAAGATATCACGAAGAACTGCAAACGAAGAYGTTGACAGAGTTTCGAAATCAACGTAATTCCCGGTGGAAGCAGAGTATGATGGCTACTGAACGGAGAAAATTCTGGTGTTTGATTGCAAATATTATGCGTCGGGACTCAAAAAGAGAATAGCTGCCTCCGGATTACATCTTGAAAAATCTGCCGTTTCCAGCTACAATAGTCATTTACAACATTAACAATGTCTACACTGTACTTCTGATCAATTTGATGTTATMTTAATGGACAAAAAAWMTGCTTTTCTTTCAAAAACAAGGACATTTCTTCTATTTGTAAATAATGATATTTTTGTGAATTTCTTTTCCTGTAATAACTAATAAAAAAGGTACTAAAGTTAAGATGTTGCCGGCTATATGATATGGTCATTGTTTGATTTGGCTTAACGTTAGCTAGCTAGCTAACAATTCAGAAACGAACCAAAACATTGMTTAGAAAGTTGRTTTTAGTTGCCTGGTTTTCTAGATTGACATATTCTAAATTCATTTTTAAACAGATGGGTTTGTTGGTGCTTAAATACACCAGTTATGCTATTTTGGACCACTAGGCTGCGGTTGTCATGTAGCCTGTCATTTTTGTGTTTATACTTTTTCATAACGACAACGACAAGTTTSATGTCGGACGACAATAGAATGTTCATGAGGTCACTGCGACAACTGTCTACAGACATATCGATAGACGTTGTATAAACCAGCCTTCAGCCTTGAAATCTTTGGTTGTTTAGTACACTACCATACTCACTCTGTTTAGCACATGGCCTCACATGTGAATCCTTAAATAGATGGGTGGGGCTAAGGCTTAAGAGGGTGTGAACGATGCAGAATGGGTGCAGACAAAGTAGAGCTCTCCAGTAGGTGTACCAAAACATTGAAGGGACATTTTCTCAAAAGTGGGGTTACAAGTTTATTAACTTAAAATGCAGAATTACTTTCCCATTGTTCCTCAACTGTAGTGTATGATATATAATTTTTATAGCTTCGAGCCTCTACTTTTATCCAATGTAAAAGACACAATTTCAAATTTTGTTACATAGGACCGAATCCAGGTGGTCGGTCACATATRAGTAAGGGGTGCAGAAWATCTAACTAAATGATTGGATTAYAAAAATGTATGMTATTTATCTTTGTGTAGRATAACAATCAATTACTCACTCAATGTACATGCAAAAACACAGATATAAAAACAATCCCAATAAATCTACCTGCAGTAGAGCATGCGTGGAAAAAAGTTTAACTTTAAAAAATAGAGTTGATGTGACCTCTCATTTAGTTTTGAGTCAGTACCACAAACACTTTAAGTAATAATTACTTTTCATTGAGTTTGAGCTCAACTTACTAGAAGTATTTGAGATCAAATGGAGTAGGGGTTTACAGTGTACACATGGGCTAAAATTTGCATGAAAATAAGCACATTCTCACGTCGTGTTCAGTTTTTATAAATGCCAACTTCTGCGTCAAAACTGGCGCGCGTATGTTTTACGGTATATTTTGTACTAACGCAACATTTATAAATGAGGCCCCTGGTGATGGTGGGGTTTAGAATCATGAAAGGCGAGAAGAAGAAAGAAGAAAAAAGTAGCCTGACACCTTGCAAAAGAATGGTCTCGTCCACTGCTTAAGGCCTAAATCATAGTCCACAGACGGTGAGAAGCGATAGTCCGGCGTCCCATTACGACATAGCAAAGCGGCTCTAAGACCACCAGCCGCGGGAGACTCACGGCCCACAATTCCCATCCAACGTATCATATTCATTTGAATGTGTTGACAGTTGGAGCAATTGCTTGTGCTGCGCTGAGAATTTGAAAAGTATGAAAGCCAACGGTCCAATATTCTATAATATTGCTGTGGGTACACGTTTTGGACTACGGTAGACGCTTAAAGGTCTATCAGAGGACCAAACGTGTCCGGGCGTTGTAAGATCTGGCAACGTCTAAGCATTGGAACGTGACCAATGGCCGGAGGAAAATGCGGAAGAGCAATGCAACCTATGAATAACAAGTTTAGACTGTAGACAAACAATGCCCGTGAAAGGACTTGACAAACAGTATATTGAGCAGATATTCTATAACATTTACTGTAACAAGGGAAAGTCAAACCACAACCAAAATAATTTCTTATTTTACAATACATTTAAATAGCCTATAGAAGCATCTCCCTTTGTACAAAACATTGTATTATATTTGTCATTCTTTCACAATAATCTCATTCACCTCCTGGGTGCAGAGCACTGTTAAATGGATAGTTCACCTCAAAATGAAAGTTTGTAAAATATTTTCAAACCTCAGAAGTAGTCTTGTTGAGATGAGTCTATTCCCTACGCCATCTGCCATGTAAATCCAGCTATGCCTCAATCACAAATCAATGAGAAAGATAGCCTCTTTAACTSCCATTCATTTTGGATTGAGGCAAATAGCTGAACATGGACTCTTCTTGACATTGGACTGACAAACTTTGATTTTTAAACGAAGCATCACTTTAACGAATGTATGAGTACCAGCTCCATCGGGGAAGGACAGTCAATTGGTGAGATAATAACTTTGTTATAACGTAATAATAACGTTGAATATGCTCCAAACTGTCTCTACCATTAATAGTCCATAAWCGTTTCCTTTCTCTCTAGGCACTATCTCCCATAACCATGGGCATCGTGGGCTTTTTTAGACTCATCTTTTCCACTGGTCTTGCCCATCTGGTACAATGTGTTGGCCAGGTTGTGAAGTTGACAAGTGCCAAGTTGACACCCGCGCTGAGGAGCTCGCTTCGAACGGAGTTTCAACCTGATGCTGAGAGAAAGGAAGGGAGAAAGAGAGTATTATATAAAACACATTCTAACCATGAAAACAGAGTGTAGCCTATTAAGAGTGCCTAAGTACGACCAATTGAACATTTTAAATACATTTTTTTTTTTATTGTGTAAAAAAGTAGCCCTAACCCCCTCTCACAATGCCACATGGTCAGAGACTACAATGCAACACTCGTAGGCAGCTTACCTATACGGAAAAACGTCCATGTCTTGTATTTGAACAAGTGGAATGACCTTTAGTTCTGGTAGGTGTAGATCTTGCATGACTTCTGACATGACCTCTAACCTCCTGTTTAGCTCTAACGTCTGTAGGTGCCCCCCTGATTGGTAGGTATCAGACTGCGTCCTGTGGGGCCAAAAGTAGATTATTGCCAACAGATCATGACCATAAAGGCTGCAATCTTCAAGTTCATACTATAGCCATTATTTGACTACTGCTTGATGTCATATTCTGAGGAATATAACATGTGTCTGGGTGTGTATCTTATTTGCCTCAGTATTGTCTGGAAGAAGGTAGATGCTCTTCTGTGTACTCAGTGATTTTGGATACAGATGTCATCAATTACTCTCCCATTGTTCAGTGGAGGCTGGTGTATTGAGGATGAGAAAGGTGGTTCTCTTCTGTAATTTGTATTTGTTGTGTAATTACTTCCACAGAAACTGTCTGGATCTCTGAGTGGTGTGGTTGTCAGACCTAGGTCAAATACTTATGTCAAATGCTTGACCTGCGTTTGATTTTGTTTACCCAGTAGGCCTACAATGGAACCAATTGAATAGTCCCAAAAGTGCAAACTACAAGCTAAATCAACTGCACATAAAATACTTCCAAACAGTATTTTAAAGTACTTTACATATTTATTTGACCCAGGCCTGGTGGTATGTGGTCCGTAGCTCTGCCTGTGCTAAGTCTGAGGGTTGTGGTAATAGAAGCAGTCTATAAATCACCAATATGTTGATCTGAGGGGTGAGGCTACTGTCACAGGAACAGTCAGAAGCAGCAGTACAGCCATCTCCATACTGTGGTGGCCTATAAGGAAGATCAAATAATTATTACATAGAAATCACAATAAAATTGTATCATATAACATTACACTACATGGCATAGTAATATATTGCACCTATAATGATATGATTATCCATGCTATCACTGGAATACATTTCAATATTTTCATACATTTATCAATTCTCATGCAAGGGGATATATGTACAGATAAACWTTGATACCGATAAGTACTGATAGACTTTTAAAGTACTGATAAACTTCATAATTCATATACAYATGCAATAGACTTTGAATGAATGAATGAATACAAGAATAGAAATGAAAGAAAACTCACCACTAAGACAACTGAAAACAGTGTTATGCCTTTTTAGGTAAACCATTAATCCTGAAATTATTTTTGTATTGTATTGGTCCCTGGATTCTAGTTCTCAAACGTTAGCATATTTTCTCCTGCTCTCTCCTTTTATAAACTGGAGAGATGGGGTGAGGGGAGGTGTGTCCAAAAGTTACTATACTCACAATAAGCCAACTCCTCCTCCAATAATCAATCAATAGTTTTGACAGTGTTATTGTGCATTTACTAATAGCTACACTTTAAATATAAACACTTCGTATATAGTATCCAAGTCAACGTCACATGTAAGTTAAAATCATAATGTTTCTATTAATTCTAATTTTGTTTATGTGCTATAATCACTCCTCTTCTTGCACACTTCCCTCCTCCTCATCCTCCTCCTCTCCCCACCTCGCTCGCAATCTGTGGAGCGATTGTTTTGTTAGAATACTATTTCATTTCCATCACCTGCAGGAAACCCAACGGCCCAAAATAACTCCATCTCTTCTCTCTTTATCGTCCCAATCTTCCTGCCATAATTTCCCTTGAGTCACGTTTGCCGTCACCGTGTTTATTTCTGAAATGTCCTTCACACCCCCCCCCCCCCCAAAAAACTCCCTCATGACCAGTTCAGTTATAATAATTATAATCAGATGAATTTCAGAATTATTGTCATGTCATACTATAACTCAGTCTTCAAGGAAAACAATATTATTAGGGGTTATCATTTAATCTCCACAGTGAGGAAATATTGTAATTTTCTTTCTCACAATACCCCCCTCCTCGCCACTTCTCTCTCTCCCCCTTCTCTCTCTCCCACTGCTTCCCTGAAGTCTATTGTATATTGTTCCTGAGGAAAACATCTGGAGTTATTTTACAGTCAAACAAACACATTGAGTCATTGTTTTGCACACAATCGCATGTGTACACACAGATGAAGTCGGAAGGTTACATACACTTAGGTTGGAGTCATTAAAACTCGTTTTTCAGTCACTCCACAAATGTCTTGTTGACAAACTTTATTGTTGGCTAGTCGGTTAGGACATCTAATTTGTGCATGACACAAGTCATTTTTTACAACACTTGTTTACAGACAGATTATTTCACTTATATTTCACTGTATCACAAGTCCAGTGGGTCAGAAGTTTACATACACTAAGTTGACTGTGCCTTTAAACAGCTTGGAAAATTCCAGAAAATTATGTCATGGCTTTAGAAGCGTCTCATAGGCTAATTGACATCCTTTGAGTAAATTGGAGGTGTACCTGTGTATGTATTTCAAGGCCTACCTTCAAACTACCTTCATGGGAAAATCAAAAGAAATCAGCCAAGACCCCCCAAAACAATTGTAGACCTCCATAAGCTTCATCCTTAGGAGCAATTTCCAAACGCCTGAAGGTACCACGTTCATCTGCATACAAACAATAGTATGCAAGTATAAACAACATGGCACCACGCAGCCGTCATACCGCTCAGGAAGGAGACACCTTCTGTCTCCTAGAGATGAACTTACTTTTGTGCAAAAAGTGCAAATCAATCCCAGAACAACAGCAACGGACCTTGTGAAGATGCTGGAGGAAACAGGTACAAAATTATGTATATCCACAGTAAAACGAGTCCTATATTGACATTACCTGATAGGCTGCTCAGCAAGGAAGAAGCCACTGCTCCAAAACCGCCATAAAAAAGCCAGACTACAGTTTGCAACTGCACATGGGGACAAAGATCGTACTTTTTGGAGAAATGTCCTCTGGTCTGATGAAAGAAAAATAGAACTGTTTGGCCATAATGAGCATTGTTATGTTTGGAGGAAAAAGAGGGAGGCTTGCAAGCCGAAGGACACCATCCCAACCGTGAAGCACGGGGGTGGCAGCATCATGTTGTGTGGGTGCTTTGCTGCAGGAGGGAGTGGTGCACTTCACAAAATAGATGGCATCATGAGGCAGAAAAATTATGTGGATATATTGAAGCAAAATCTCAAGACATCAGTCAGGAAGTTAAAGCTTAGTCACAAATGGGTCTTCGAAATGGACAATGACCCCAAGCATACTTCCAAAATTGTGGCAAAATGGCTTAAGGACAACAAAGTCAAGGTATTGGAGTGGCTATCACAAAGCCTTGACCTCAATCCCATAGAAAATCTGTGGGCAGAACTGAGAAAGCGTGCGCGAGCAAGGAAGCCTACAAACCTGACTCAGTTACTCCAGCTCTGTCAGGAGGAATGGGTCAAAATCTACCCAACTTATTGTGGGAAGCTTGTGGAAGGCTACCAGTAACGTTTGAGTCAAGTTAAAGAATTTAAAGGCAATGCTACCAAATACTAATTGAGTGTATGTAAACTTCTGACACACTGGGAATGTGATGAAAGAAATAAAAGCTGAAATAAATCATTATCTCTACTATTATTCTGACATTTCACTTTTTTTTTTATTAAAGTGGTGATCCTAACTGACCTAAGACAGGGAATTTTTACTAGGATTAAATGTCAGGAATTGTGAAAAACTGAGTTTAAATGTATTTGGCTAAGGTGTATGTAAACTTCCGACTTCAACTGTACATACCGTGTATTTATGTGGTAGGGGAGATTACAAGTACACCAGGTTTGTATCATTCATTTATTTGGTCATTCACCAATAACCATACGTTAGGTCTGGCACAGCAATAATTTCATTTTTTTTCCACAGTCACCCTTTTACAAAAGACTACATCCCTTACCCGGTGGAAGTGAAGCAAGGCGGCTCAGGACAGACGGGCGGCTCAGGCGGCTCAGGACAGACGGGCGGCTCTGGAGGGTCCYGACTGGAGGGAGGCTCTGGAGCATCTGGACTGGAGGAACACACAGGAGACTTGGTTCTTAGAAGAGTCACAGTACTCACCAGGCTGGAGAGATCTACTGGAGGCCTGGTCCTTGGAGGAGGCACAGGATAGACCGGTCTGTGGAAGCGCACTGGAGGTCTCGAACTAAGGGCCTGAACAACCCGTCCTGGCTGGATGTTGATTTTAGCCCGGCACTTGCGGGGCGCAGGCACAGGACGCACTGGGCTATGCAGACCCACGGGAGACACAGTGCGTAGGGCTGGTGCCATATAACACGGACCGAGGAGACGCACTGGAGACCAGATGCGCTGAGCAGGCTTCATCGCACCTGGCTCGATGCCCACTCTAGCCCGGCCGATACGAGGAGCGGCAATGTAGCGCACCYGGCTATGCGTGCGCACTGGGGACATCGTGCGCTTCTCCGCATAACACGGTGCCTGCCCGGACCACCTCTCTCCACGGGGAGTTGGCTCAGGTCTCCTACCTGACTTAACCACACTCCCCGTGTGCCACCCCCCAATACATTTTTGGGGCTGCCTCTCGTCCCAGCCGCGCTGCCGTGCTGCCTCCTCATACCAACGCCGCTCAGRTTTRGCTGCCTKCAGCTCTGCCTMGGGGCGGCGATATTCCCCAGCCTGTGCCCAGGGTCCCTTTCCGTCCAGAATCTCCTCCCATGTCCAGGAGTCCAGAACTCGCTGCTGCCGTTTACCACGCTGCTTGGTCCTTGGTTGGTGGGTGGTTCTGTAACGCTCGTCGTGGGTGGAAGAAGAGGAGGACCAATGTGCAGCATGGTAAGTGTCCATTTTATTATATAAAACTGAACACTACAAAAATACAAAATAACAAAGAAAATGAACAAACGAAAATCGAAACAGTCCCGTATGGTGCAAACACAGACACAGGAAACAACCACCCACAAAACACAAAGGAAAACAGGCTACCTAAATATGGCTCCCAATCAGAGACAACGACTGACACCTGCCTCTGATTGAGAACCATACTAGGCCAAACACATAGAAATAGAACAACAGAACAAAACATAGAAAAACAACATAGAATGCCCACCCCAAATCACGCTCTGACCAAACTAAAATAAAGACATAAAAAAGGAACTAAGGTCAGAACGTGACACACAGAGCTTCTCTGACATCTCCAGARACCGCAGTCTCCACCTTCCAACCGACAGGTGAATCAAAAAAGCCGTAACTGCTGCTGCATTACTTAATGCAAAAAAAATTGCCATCCAGCTAGATAGCTAGCCAAGGCAAACAAACAGATTAAATATCAAAATCCTGTAACCTGAATACCACTATAATTCACTCACCGGACAGTTTATTAGGTTCACCATCTACCATCTAGTACTGGGTCAGACAAGTTGTCTATCCGGATGGGCTATGGCAGCAGACAACCACACCGGGTTGCACTCCATTCAGCTAAAAACAAGATGCGGCTCCAGCAGGCACGTGATCACCAACACTGGACAAATGAGGAATTACATTTATTTGGATACATCCATAACAATAAGCTAATGAGGCGCGATTTCACTTGACATAGAACATGTGCTCACTTGTCAGGACACTGTTGTTCAGAGGAGCTAGCCTACAACACAGCTAACACAGTCACTTCAAACTGAAGCTGGAAAGACTGCAAACTGGCTGCAATTCGTTTTGTTTGACCTTTTTTCTATTTAAATGTCTTTGTATATCCATACAAATGGTGCCAGCTGATTGATGAGTTCGACTGGCTGGGAAACGCTGTCTGTCTCGTCCCGACACGTTCATTACTATGTCTGAATTGAAATGGAATTGACCCTAACCCTGGTTCCTATGTTTAAACTAAACTACAAATGGTTTAGTCTTACATCAATGCTTCTTACCAGCAGAGGACACTACACATAAATGCATGTGTAGTAATGGCTATAGTACTTTTCCAAGGCCAATCAAAATCATATATTCCATAACGCCATGGTATATGACTTTGTATGACAGCAAATTAAGACATTTCCATTTCAATGGACAATAAAGATGTATTGCATTGTGTTGTTTTTACAGTTCCCTCGCACTTTGCCACGGGTCTTCTACCTTACTCCCTATCCCTTATGCATCCTGTTGTTTTAGTCCTGCAGGTCGCCAGCCTGCATGAGCCCGACATTCAGCTTCCTCTGCCCACTGAGTACAAGAGTGAGTATCCTGTCAGGAAATGTGGTAATTCAGTTACATATCACCTTCAAAGTTCTCACACACTCCCTCCCTTCCCTATGGTACAGGCAGAGCGTGAGTGAGGGGCACAGGTGCACAGGGTAGACACACATAGGGTTGCGTCTGAAATGGCACCCTATTCCTTATACAGTGCACTATTTTGACTATGGCCCGTAGGGTTCTGGTCAAAAGCAGTGGTCTATATAGGGAATAGGGTGCCATTTGGGACCCAAGATACCCAAACACCCAACAACATTGGTCCCATAGAAGCAGTTATTTAAGAGAGAAGAGGAGGATTTATTGATGGAAATGGTTGTTTACTCTTTAGGATACAGGAAACATTACAGTAAAATGTGTCAACAAGGCATGGGTCAACGTCAAAATAATATTATTTCTTCCCCACAGTTAAACTGTTTTTGTAAACTGTTTTTGGCGTTGTTTGTTTTGGCTGCAAATGTTTGTTTATGCCACAAAAAAGATTCCATGATGCATACCTGGTATGCTGAAATCCAATTGGACCCCTAGCCACTATTCCTTAGCCAATCCTATAGATCTGAGATGATTGGGCACGTGGAAGCAATATGGTGTCATCTCAACCCAGCCAATCATAAGGCAAGATAAACTATTACCATAATGCTATTACCATAATGCTTATGTAATGTAAGCCTATATACAGTACACAAGCCTATCACCTATAGACGTGTGTATATAGGGGGTGATAGGCTTGTATGGGGGGGGGGGGTTCTACTAAGCATACATATGGAATTGTTTTAAGATGGTCATAGCATGGATCATTTAGCTATTTGATTTGGAATTTTAGGACTCCTTTAGGTATCAAAACAAAAGTTGTAAGAATGATTTGATAAAATATTGATCTTGGCCTTTACTACTATAGCCCAACATAAGGAACACAAATTTGAAATATCTATCTTACATCTAAGAGATTAAGCTCAGGGAAGAAAAAAAAATATTTGGACACATACTGTCACGTTCTGACCTTTATTTCCTTTGTTTTGTCTTTATTTAGTATGGTCAGGGCGTGAGTTGGGGTGGCCAGTCTATGTTTGTATTTATATGTTTTGCTATTTCTGTGTTTGGCCTGATATGGTTCTCAATCAGAGGCAGCTGTCAATCGTTGTCCCTGATTGGGGAACCATATTTAGGTAGCCTGTTTTGTGTTGGGTTTTGTGGGTGGTTGTTTTCAGTCTTTGTGTGTCTGCACCAGATAGAACTGTTTCGGTTGTCACTTTTATTTTGAGTGTTCACCTTTATTAAAACAAGATGAACAATTACCACGCTGCGCATTGGTCCTCCGATCCTTCTAACTTATCCTCCTCAGACGAGGAAGACGACAGCCGTTACACATACAGTGTCTTCGGAATGTATTCTGACCCCTTGACTTTTTCCAAATTTTGTTTACGTTCGGCCTTATCCTAAAATGGATTAAATAAAAGCAAATTCTCAGCAATTTACACAGAATACCCCATAATGACAAAGAAAAACAAGTTTTTAGGAAAGTTTTCAAAATAAAAAACAGAAATAGCTTATTTACATAACTATTCAGACCCTTTGCCATTAATACTCAAAATTGAGCTCAGGTGCATCCTGTTTCCATTGATCATRRTTMAGATGTTTCTACAACTTGATTGGAGTCGACCTGTGGTAAATTCAATTGATTTGGAAAGGCACACACCTGCCTATATAAGGTCCCACAGTTGTCAGTGCATGTCAGAGAAAAAACTAAGCCATGAGGTCGAAGGAATAGTCCGTAGAGCTCAGAGACAGGACTGTGTCGAGGCACAGATCTGGGGAAGGGTACCAAAACATTTCTGCAGCATTGAAGGTTCCCAAGAACACAGTGGCCTCCATCATTCTTAAATGGAATAAGTTTGGAACCACCAAGACTCTTCCTAGAGCTGGCTGTCTGGTCAAACTGAGCAATCGGGGGAGAAGGGCCTTGGTAAGGGAGGTAACCAAGAACCTGATGGTCACTCTGACAGAGCTCCAGAGTTCCTCTGTGGAGATGGGAGAACCTTCAGAAGGACAACAATCTCTGCAGCATTCCACCAATCAGGCCTTTATGGTAGAGTGGCCAGACGGAAGCCACTCCTCAGTAAAAGGCACATGACAGCCCGCTTGGAGTTTCCCAAAAAGGCACCTAAAGACTATCAGACCATGAGAAACAAGATTCTCTGGTCTGATGAAACCAAGACTGAACTCTTTGGCCTGAATGCCAAGCGTCGCGTCAGGAGGAAACCTGGCACCATCCCTACGGTGAAGCATGGGTGGCAGCATCATGCTGTGGGGATGTTTTTCAGCGGCAGGGACTGGGAGACTAGTCAGGATCGAGGCAAAGATGAATGGCGCAAAGTACAGAGATCCTTGTTGAAAACCTGCCCCAATGTGCTCAGGACCGCAGACTGGGGCGAAGGTTCATCTTCCAACAGGACAACGACCCTAATCACACAGCCAAGACAATGCAGGAGTGGCTTCGGAACAAGTCTCTGAATGTTCTTGAGTGGCCCAGCCAGAGCCCCGACTTGAATCCGATCGAACATCTCTGGAGATACCTGAAAATAGCTGTGCAGCAACGCTCCCCATCCAACTTGACAGAGATTGAGAGGATCTGCAGAGAAGAATGAGAGAAACTCCCCAAATACAGGTGTGCAAGCTTGTAGCATCAGCCAAGAAGACTCAATGCTGTAATCGCTGCCACTGTTGCTTCAACAAAGTACTGAGGAAAGGGTCTGAATATTTATGTAAATGTGATATTTCAGCTTTTTAATCATTTAGAAATTAGCAAAYATTCTTAACCTGTTTTTGTTTTGTTATTATGGGGTATTGTGTATAGATTGATGAAAAACAATTGTATCAATTTTAGAAGGTTGTAACGTAACAAAATGTCTAAAAAGTCAAGGGGTCTGAATACTTTCCGAAGGCACTGTATTTAACCCCTTATTTTTTTTGCACAAAACTACCTAGATACATCCATTCATTTATAAGTCCCATGACACTTGTTGGGGTCATAGAGAAAGAGAGAGAACACCATAGTGTTTGTGAGAGTCTCCCCTTTCCATAGACTATTTATGTAAGCTTTCCACACCGGGATCGTACAATATTATACGGGTGGGTCTAATCCTGAATGCTGATTGGTTAAAACCGCATTCTAGCCGGTGTCTTTTCCACAAGTTACCACCGGCTAAATCTATGTCGGTAAAACGCCTATTTACTCTGTTCCATCTGACTGCACAATTCACTTTCTCATCAGTCCAGCCAGGCAATTTGTAAACTTGATCTCCACTATAAAAAGCATCTAGGCATTATTTCACATTATTTATTTTAGACTAACATTTAGTTTAACAGTGGAGATTTGTATAAACCTTGCTGTCTTTCTCTCCGACATTTGCAATAGTGTTTCAATATTAAAATTCAATCTCCAGCTGTTCCATAGTATGGAGCGTGTCGGGACGAGACAGACAGCATTTCCCAGCCAGTCTAAATCATAATCTGCTTTCATCAATTTTATGGATATATACAAAGAAATGTTAATTGCAAATAGGTTTAAAAAAACGAAGTGCAGCTAGTTTGCAGTCTTTCCAGCTTCAGTTTGAAGTGTCTGTGTTAGCCGTGTTGTTAGCTAGCTCCTCTGAACAACAGTGTCCTGAACGGTGAGTACATTTTCTATGCCAGGCAAAACCGCGCTTTATTAGCTCATTGTTATGGATGTATCCAAATGTCACTAAAAAACAGCTTAAACAAATGTGGCTACTTTGCTGTTATTCTGGATGCACTTTTTGACGTGACTAAGTTGGCCATAGTTGGCTAGCTAGCAAGCAAGGGATAAGAACATTGCCAGCCAGTATGGCAATGGAACATAAAAAATTAACGACTGGGTCGTGTCCATAGATACAGAACAAAAAAGACTGAACGACTGGGTTTCATCTCAAGCAACCCGAACCGATCAAACGAACAACCAGCCGAATTGGGCAGCAACCCTAGATTTGTGTCAGGACTATATCTTGAAGGATGAAATAGTATGAATAAATTAAATCAAAACGTTTAACGTCAATCATTATTTGAATATGTTGGTAACCCGTTGTATYAAGTGATAATGCCCTCGAAGGCGGTGTTTGGAGGATATATTGGCTCGACTTCGTGCCAATATATCCTCCAAACACTGGCTTCGAGGGCATTATCACATTCCTTTTTAAATTCTTCAAACTCTGTCAAGTTTGTTGTTGATCATTGCTAGATAGACATTTAAGTATTGCCATAGATTTTCACTGTAACTAGGCCACTCAGGAACATTCAATATCGTCTTGGTAAGCAACTCCAGTGTATATTTGGCCTTGTGTTTCAGGTTAATATCCTGCAGAAAGGTGAATTTGTCTCCCAGTGTTTGTAAAGCAGACTGGACCAGGTTTCCTTCAAGGATTTTCCCTGTGTTTAGCTCTATTCCATTTATTTTTTATCCCCCTAAAAAAACTCCCTAGTCCTTGCCGATGACAAGTGTAACAGTATAACTTTAGACCGTCCCCTCGTCCCGACACGGGCGCGAACCAGGGACCCTCTGCACACATCAACAACAGTCACCCACGAAGKATCGTTACCCATCGCTCCACAAAAGCCACAAAAAATACTTATTTTCCACCATAATTTGCAAATAAATTCATTAAAAATCCTACAATGTGATTTTCTGGAATTTTTTTTCTCATTTTGTCTGTCATAGTTGAAGTGTACCTATGATGAAAATTACAGGCCTCTCTCATCTTTTTAAGTGGGAGAACTTGCACAATTGNGTCGTGGGTGGAAGAAGAGGAGGGCCAATGTGCAGCATGGTAAGTGTCCATTTTATTATATAAAACTGAACACTACAAAAATACAAAATAACAAAGAAAATGAACAAACGAAAATCGAAACAGTCCCGTATGGTGCAAACAGACACAGGAAACAACCACCCACAAAACACAAAGGAAAACAGGCTACCTAAATATGGCTCCCAATCAGAGACAACGACTGACACCTGCCTCTGATTGAGAACCATACTAGGCCAAACACATAGAAATAGAACAACAGAACAAAACATAGAAAAACAACATAGAATGCCCACCCCAAATCACGCTCTGACCAAACTAAAATAAAGACATAAAAAAGGAACTAAGGTCAGAACGTGACACACAGAGCTTCTCTGACATCTCCAGARACCGCAGTCTCCACCTTCCAACCGACAGGTGAATCAAAAAAGCCGTAACTGCTGCTGCATTACTTAATGCAAAAAAAATTGCCATCCAGCTAGATAGCTAGCCAAGGCAAACAAACAGATTAAATATCAAAATCCTGTAACCTGAATACCACTATAATTCACTCACCGGACAGTTTATTAGGTTCACCATCTACCATCTAGTACTGGGTCAGACAAGTTGTCTATCCGGATGGGCTATGGCAGCAGACAACCACACCGGGTTGCACTCCATTCAGCTAAAAACAAGATGCGGCTCCAGCAGGCACGTGATCACCAACACTGGACAAATGAGGAATTACATTTATTTGGATACATCCATAACAATAAGCTAATGAGGCGCGATTTCACTTGACATAGAACATGTGCTCACTTGTCAGGACACTGTTGTTCAGAGGAGCTAGCCTACAACACAGCTAACACAGTCACTTCAAACTGAAGCTGGAAAGACTGCAAACTGGCTGCAATTCGTTTTGTTTGACCTTTTTTCTATTTAAATGTCTTTGTATATCCATACAAATGGTGCCAGCTGATTGATGAGTTCGACTGGCTGGGAAACGCTGTCTGTCTCGTCCCGACACGTTCATTACTATGTCTGAATTGAAATGGAATTGACCCTAACCCTGGTTCCTATGTTTAAACTAAACTACAAATGGTTTAGTCTTACATCAATGCTTCTTACCAGCAGAGGACACTACACATAAATGCATGTGTAGTAATGGCTATAGTACTTTTCCAAGGCCAATCAAAATCATATATTCCATAACGCCATGGTATATGACTTTGTATGACAGCAAATTAAGACATTTCCATTTCAATGGACAATAAAGATGTATTGCATTGTGTTGTTTTTACAGTTCCCTCGCACTTTGCCACGGGTCTTCTACCTTACTCCCTATCCCTTATGCATCCTGTTGTTTTAGTCCTGCAGGTCGCCAGCCTGCATGAGCCCGACATTCAGCTTCCTCTGCCCACTGAGTACAAGAGTGAGTATCCTGTCAGGAAATGTGGTAATTCAGTTACATATCACCTTCAAAGTTCTCACACACTCCCTCCCTTCCCTATGGTACAGGCAGAGCGTGAGTGAGGGGCACAGGTGCACAGGGTAGACACACATAGGGTTGCGTCTGAAATGGCACCCTATTCCTTATACAGTGCACTATTTTGACTATGGCCCGTAGGGTTCTGGTCAAAAGCAGTGGTCTATATAGGGAATAGGGTGCCATTTGGGACCCAAGATACCCAAACACCCAACAACATTGGTCCCATAGAAGCAGTTATTTAAGAGAGAAGAGGAGGATTTATTGATGGAAATGGTTGTTTACTCTTTAGGATACAGGAAACATTACAGTAAAATGTGTCAACAAGGCATGGGTCAACGTCAAAATAATATTATTTCTTCCCCACAGTTAAACTGTTTTTGTAAACTGTTTTTGGCGTTGTTTGTTTTGGCTGCAAATGTTTGTTTATGCCACAAAAAAGATTCCATGATGCATACCTGGTATGCTGAAATCCAATTGGACCCCTAGCCACTATTCCTTAGCCAATCCTATAGATCTGAGATGATTGGGCACGTGGAAGCAATATGGTGTCATCTCAACCCAGCCAATCATAAGGCAAGATAAACTATTACCATAATGCTATTACCATAATGCTTATGTAATGTAAGCCTATATACAGTACACAAGCCTATCACCTATAGACGTGTGTATATAGGGGGTGATAGGCTTGTATGGGGGGGGGGGGTTCTACTAAGCATACATATGGAATTGTTTTAAGATGGTCATAGCATGGATCATTTAGCTATTTGATTTGGAATTTTAGGACTCCTTTAGGTATCAAAACAAAAGTTGTAAGAATGATTTGATAAAATATTGATCTTGGCCTTTACTACTATAGCCCAACATAAGGAACACAAATTTGAAATATCTATCTTACATCTAAGAGATTAAGCTCAGGGAAGAAAAAAAAATATTTGGACACATACTGTCACGTTCTGACCTTTATTTCCTTTGTTTTGTCTTTATTTAGTATGGTCAGGGCGTGAGTTGGGGTGGCCAGTCTATGTTTGTATTTATATGTTTTGCTATTTCTGTGTTTGGCCTGATATGGTTCTCAATCAGAGGCAGCTGTCAATCGTTGTCCCTGATTGGGGAACCATATTTAGGTAGCCTGTTTTGTGTTGGGTTTTGTGGGTGGTTGTTTTCAGTCTTTGTGTGTCTGCACCAGATAGAACTGTTTCGGTTGTCACTTTTATTTTGAGTGTTCACCTTTATTAAAACAAGATGAACAATTACCACGCTGCGCATTGGTCCTCCGATCCTTCTAACTTATCCTCCTCAGACGAGGAAGACGACAGCCGTTACACATACAGTGTCTTCGGAATGTATTCTGACCCCTTGACTTTTTCCAAATTTTGTTTACGTTCGGCCTTATCCTAAAATGGATTAAATAAAAGCAAATTCTCAGCAATTTACACAGAATACCCCATAATGACAAAGAAAAACAAGTTTTTAGGAAAGTTTTCAAAATAAAAAACAGAAATAGCTTATTTACATAACTATTCAGACCCTTTGCCATTAATACTCAAAATTGAGCTCAGGTGCATCCTGTTTCCATTGATCATRRTTMAGATGTTTCTACAACTTGATTGGAGTCGACCTGTGGTAAATTCAATTGATTTGGAAAGGCACACACCTGCCTATATAAGGTCCCACAGTTGTCAGTGCATGTCAGAGAAAAAACTAAGCCATGAGGTCGAAGGAATAGTCCGTAGAGCTCAGAGACAGGACTGTGTCGAGGCACAGATCTGGGGAAGGGTACCAAAACATTTCTGCAGCATTGAAGGTTCCCAAGAACACAGTGGCCTCCATCATTCTTAAATGGAATAAGTTTGGAACCACCAAGACTCTTCCTAGAGCTGGCTGTCTGGTCAAACTGAGCAATCGGGGGAGAAGGGCCTTGGTAAGGGAGGTAACCAAGAACCTGATGGTCACTCTGACAGAGCTCCAGAGTTCCTCTGTGGAGATGGGAGAACCTTCAGAAGGACAACAATCTCTGCAGCATTCCACCAATCAGGCCTTTATGGTAGAGTGGCCAGACGGAAGCCACTCCTCAGTAAAAGGCACATGACAGCCCGCTTGGAGTTTCCCAAAAAGGCACCTAAAGACTATCAGACCATGAGAAACAAGATTCTCTGGTCTGATGAAACCAAGACTGAACTCTTTGGCCTGAATGCCAAGCGTCGCGTCAGGAGGAAACCTGGCACCATCCCTACGGTGAAGCATGGGTGGCAGCATCATGCTGTGGGGATGTTTTTCAGCGGCAGGGACTGGGAGACTAGTCAGGATCGAGGCAAAGATGAATGGCGCAAAGTACAGAGATCCTTGTTGAAAACCTGCCCCAATGTGCTCAGGACCGCAGACTGGGGCGAAGGTTCATCTTCCAACAGGACAACGACCCTAATCACACAGCCAAGACAATGCAGGAGTGGCTTCGGAACAAGTCTCTGAATGTTCTTGAGTGGCCCAGCCAGAGCCCCGACTTGAATCCGATCGAACATCTCTGGAGATACCTGAAAATAGCTGTGCAGCAACGCTCCCCATCCAACTTGACAGAGATTGAGAGGATCTGCAGAGAAGAATGAGAGAAACTCCCCAAATACAGGTGTGCAAGCTTGTAGCATCAGCCAAGAAGACTCAATGCTGTAATCGCTGCCACTGTTGCTTCAACAAAGTACTGAGGAAAGGGTCTGAATATTTATGTAAATGTGATATTTCAGCTTTTTAATCATTTAGAAATTAGCAAAYATTCTTAACCTGTTTTTGTTTTGTTATTATGGGGTATTGTGTATAGATTGATGAAAAACAATTGTATCAATTTTAGAAGGTTGTAACGTAACAAAATGTCTAAAAAGTCAAGGGGTCTGAATACTTTCCGAAGGCACTGTATTTAACCCCTTATTTTTTTTGCACAAAACTACCTAGATACATCCATTCATTTATAAGTCCCATGACACTTGTTGGGGTCATAGAGAAAGAGAGAGAACACCATAGTGTTTGTGAGAGTCTCCCCTTTCCATAGACTATTTATGTAAGCTTTCCACACCGGGATCGTACAATATTATACGGGTGGGTCTAATCCTGAATGCTGATTGGTTAAAACCGCATTCTAGCCGGTGTCTTTTCCACAAGTTACCACCGGCTAAATCTATGTCGGTAAAACGCCTATTTACTCTGTTCCATCTGACTGCACAATTCACTTTCTCATCAGTCCAGCCAGGCAATTTGTAAACTTGATCTCCACTATAAAAAGCATCTAGGCATTATTTCACATTATTTATTTTAGACTAACATTTAGTTTAACAGTGGAGATTTGTATAAACCTTGCTGTCTTTCTCTCCGACATTTGCAATAGTGTTTCAATATTAAAATTCAATCTCCAGCTGTTCCATAGTATGGAGCGTGTCGGGACGAGACAGACAGCATTTCCCAGCCAGTCTAAATCATAATCTGCTTTCATCAATTTTATGGATATATACAAAGAAATGTTAATTGCAAATAGGTTTAAAAAAACGAAGTGCAGCTAGTTTGCAGTCTTTCCAGCTTCAGTTTGAAGTGTCTGTGTTAGCCGTGTTGTTAGCTAGCTCCTCTGAACAACAGTGTCCTGAACGGTGAGTACATTTTCTATGCCAGGCAAAACCGCGCTTTATTAGCTCATTGTTATGGATGTATCCAAATGTCACTAAAAAACAGCTTAAACAAATGTGGCTACTTTGCTGTTATTCTGGATGCACTTTTTGACGTGACTAAGTTGGCCATAGTTGGCTAGCTAGCAAGCAAGGGATAAGAACATTGCCAGCCAGTATGGCAATGGAACATAAAAAATTAACGACTGGGTCGTGTCCATAGATACAGAACAAAAAAGACTGAACGACTGGGTTTCATCTCAAGCAACCCGAACCGATCAAACGAACAACCAGCCGAATTGGGCAGCAACCCTAGATTTGTGTCAGGACTATATCTTGAAGGATGAAATAGTATGAATAAATTAAATCAAAACGTTTAACGTCAATCATTATTTGAATATGTTGGTAACCCGTTGTATYAAGTGATAATGCCCTCGAAGGCGGTGTTTGGAGGATATATTGGCTCGACTTCGTGCCAATATATCCTCCAAACACTGGCTTCGAGGGCATTATCACATTCCTTTTTAAATTCTTCAAACTCTGTCAAGTTTGTTGTTGATCATTGCTAGATAGACATTTAAGTATTGCCATAGATTTTCACTGTAACTAGGCCACTCAGGAACATTCAATATCGTCTTGGTAAGCAACTCCAGTGTATATTTGGCCTTGTGTTTCAGGTTAATATCCTGCAGAAAGGTGAATTTGTCTCCCAGTGTTTGTAAAGCAGACTGGACCAGGTTTCCTTCAAGGATTTTCCCTGTGTTTAGCTCTATTCCATTTATTTTTTATCCCCCTAAAAAAACTCCCTAGTCCTTGCCGATGACAAGTGTAACAGTATAACTTTAGACCGTCCCCTCGTCCCGACACGGGCGCGAACCAGGGACCCTCTGCACACATCAACAACAGTCACCCACGAAGKATCGTTACCCATCGCTCCACAAAAGCCACAAAAAATACTTATTTTCCACCATAATTTGCAAATAAATTCATTAAAAATCCTACAATGTGATTTTCTGGAATTTTTTTTCTCATTTTGTCTGTCATAGTTGAAGTGTACCTATGATGAAAATTACAGGCCTCTCTCATCTTTTTAAGTGGGAGAACTTGCACAATTGGTGGCTGACTAAATACTTTTTTGCCCCACTGTATCAATAGGTGCCCTTCTTTGTGAGGCATTGGAAAAACTCCCTGGTCTTTGTGGTTGAATCTGTGTTTGAAATTCAGTGCCTGACTGAGGGACCTTAGAAATCATTTTATGTGGTGGGTACAGAGATGAGGTAGTCATTCAAAAATCATGTTAAACACTATTGTTGCACCCAGAACCATAACAAAGGGGTTGAATTCTTGACGCAAGACATTTCAGCTTTTCATTTAGTTAATTTGTACACATTTCGAAAAACATAATTCCATTGACATTATGGGGTTTTGTGTGTAGGCCAGTGACACTCTGCTTAATCCATTTTAAACTCAGGCTAACAAAATGTGGAAAACGTCAAAGGGTGTCAATACTTTCTGAAGGCACTGTACATTGCAGGGAATGATTGACAGTTAACATGAGACGCTCATCTTGAATTGAGACTTGGTTCGCTTTGTATGGAGTATGATTTATCTTAAAGGAAACACAGAAAGTTGCAAATAATAAAGTGCAATAACCGCAATGAACATGCTAAACTAAACTGTCTGTTAATGGAAATAATCAATGACAATATGTAAATGCAGTAAGCATATGAAATGGTATAGCTTTGCATAAATATAGTAGTAGTTAACAAGGAATGGCCAGAAACGGGGTGTAACGGTATGCGGCATGGWAGGCCGAAGCTATAGCAGGCTAATTTAATCAATGGCTACATAACATAGGATGGCAAGCAAACAAACAATATAAAGCTAACAAAAGTAGCAAGCATAGCAATAAAGCAGGCCTAGTTAGCATAAAAAAGGCTATTCACAAAATGTGCAACAATTAACACTACAAGTACCAAAGAGAACAGATCAATAGACTGAAAATGGCTGTTTGACTGACCCTTTAGCATTCCCCAGCCATTAGCAGATGATATCAACTATACAAAACAAACAATGGTGAGGAGTCCTCTTCCTATCCTAAAAAAAAGAAACGTCCTCTCACTGTCAACTGCGTTTATTTTCAGCAAACTTAACATGTGTAAATATTTGTATGAACATAACAAGATTCAACAACTTAGACATAAACTGAACAAGTTCCACAGACATGTGACTAACAGAAATGGAATAATGTGTCCCTGAACAAAGGGGGGGTCAAAATRAAAAGTAACAGTCAGTATCTGGTGTGGCCACCAGCTGTATTAAGTACTGCAGTGCATCTCCTCCTCATGGACTGCACCAGATTTGCCTGTTCTTGCTTTGAGATGTTACCCCACTCTTCCACCAAGGCACCTGCAAGTTCCCAGACATTTCTGGGGGGAATGGCCCTAGCCCTCACCCTCCGATCCAACAGGTCTCACCCTCAATGGGATTGAGAACCAGGCTCTTCGCTGGCCATGACAGGGCACTGATATTCCTGTCTTGCAGGAAATCACGCACAGAACYAGCAGTATGGCTGGTATCATTGTKATTCTGGAGGGTCATGTCAGGATGACATGTGGTACCCTGCAGGAAGGGCTGTGACACACCGCCCCAGACCATGACGGACCCTCCACCTCCAAATCGTTCCCGCTCCAGAGTACAGGCCTCAGTGTAACGCTCATTCCTTTGACGATAAACGCAAATCCGACCATCACCCCTGGTGAGACAAAACCGCCACTCGTCAGTGAAGAGCACTTTTTGCCTGTCTGGTCCAGCAACCGTGGGCTGGTGCCTATAGGCAACGTTGTTGCCGGTGATGTCTGGTGAGGACTTGCCTTACAACAGGCCTGCAAGCCCTCAGTCCAGCCTCTCTCAGCCTATTGCGGACAGTCTGAGCACTGATGGAGGGATTGTGCGTTCCTGGTATAACTTGGGCAGTTGTTGTTGCCATCCTGTACCTGTCCCTCAGGTGTGATGTTCGGATGTACCAATCCTGTGCAGGTGTTATTACACGTGGTCTGCCACTGCGAGAACGATCAGCTGTCCYTCCTGTCTCCCTGTAGCACTGTCTTAGGCGTCTCACAGTACGGACATTGCAATTTATTGCCCTGGCCCCATCTGCAGTCCTCATGCCTCCTTGCAGCATTCCTAAGGCACGTTCACGCAGATGAGCAGGGACCCTGGGCATCTTTCTTTTGTTGTTTTTCAGAGTTAGTAGAAAGTCCTCTTTAGTGTCCTAAGTTTTCATAACTGTGACCTTAATTGCCTACCGTCTGTAAGCTGTTAATGTCTTAACGACCGTTCCACAGGTGCATGTTTATTAATTGTTTATGGTTCATTGAACAAGCATGGGAAACAGTGTTTAAACCCTTTGCAATGAAGATCTGTGAAGTTATTTGGATTTTTAAGAATTATCTTTGAAAGAGAGTCCTGAAAAAGGGACATTTCTTTTTTTGCTGAGTTTATTTCATAAGATAAAAGGCTTGTACTTACGTTTCACTCACGCATACTGGTTGTTGTTCGAGAGAGTTGTTTGTCGTGCTCAACTTCTCAGCTTTGTCTGGGTGAAGGACCCAGATTGAATAGAGGCGTCGTTGAACCTGTACATATAAATATATTGCCATGAAGTTATATAGAGGGGATACCTACCACAAGATCCCTCCATCCTCAAGTGACCATAGAGATGGGTAGAGGGCACACCTGCCGCGAATGCCCCCTCTTGCGTCCATATCACTGAGCATGGAATTCTGTAGATTAAAAACCAACTGCCAGTTCCTTTTTCATCAACAATCATCAGACAACCAAGTAATACATATCCAGATGGCAGCCTCTTTCTAGAATCCGAGGGTGAAATACTTACACACTCATCTCTAACATGTAAGCTCAACATTCCCAAACAGTCCCATTACAAGTCGGAATGTTGAACAAACTTAATTCCAACATACTTTACCTGTTGTCTGCTGATTTTGACACTATTTTTGGAGGTAATCTGACACAAAATATCCACAAGGAAGTGTTATCAACCCAGCCTTCAGTACGCTGGTCTGTATATTGTTTTGTATTTACTCTTTTTATTTTCAAGTGACAAACAGTTGCAGTATATGGCCGAGCCTAACACAACCGAACGGCCTCGCATTTCAGCTGAACGTGAGGTAGCGTGTTTCGTTTGACTACATTCGGTGACATTTGGCTATTGCTTACATATTGGGCATCACATGCAACYCGTTAACAGATTGTAAATACAAGCAACGGAACCTACCAGTGCCACGAGCAGTCAGGTAAACAACACTTTCCTGTGGAAACCCCATTATACCGCCAAAAGGACCAACGGCATGTACAACCGGTAGAGTAAGTGCAAATATAATTTTATTCAACATTCTGCCTTGTAGAGACTGCAGCGTATTTTTTTAAAGACTGATATCCATGGAGTAACCATGGTAACAGTCTGACGTTTAGGCAACCCAGGTAGTGGCTTGCTCTACTCAAACAATCATATATATGGCATTTGAAATGATCCTCTTTGATGATATGATGTGTGACTTGAATTCCTAAGTATTTATGARTGTCTGAGTAGACCAAGTCACTGTCTGGGTATGTATTAWTGGTTGTCTGGTGATTGTTGATGGTTTGTACTGGTAAAGCCAAAAGGAACTGACAGTTTTTAATCTTTGTACAGAAATCTCTGCTCCGGGACGTGGATGCGTGGGAGGGCGTTCGTGGCAGGTGTGCCCTCTATATAACTCTGTCTGGGCATTCCACCCAGACAGAGCTGAGTAGTTGATTACAACAAAGAACTCTRACAAACAAAAACCAGTATGTGTCAATGAAATGTGAGAACCAGCCTTTTATCTTTGTTTTGTATAGTTGGTATCGGCTGCTAATGACTGCGAAATGTTAACGGCTCGGTCAAACAGCCATTTTGAGCCTACTYATCGTGTAACGTTCTTCGTCGGGCGAAAGAGAGGAGGACCAAAATGCAGCGTGATGATTATCCATTTTAATAGAATACTTTGACAACGAACAAAAACAATAAACCGACAAAATGAACGAAGACGAAACAGTCCCGTAACGTAAACACAGTAACAGGAACAATCACCCACAACCCACAAAGACAAAACAGGCTACCTAAATATGGTTCCCAATCAGAGACAACGAGAAACACCTGCCTCTGATTGAGAACCATATCAGGCCAAACACATAGAAACAGACAAACTAGACATACAACATAGAATGCCCACTCATATCACACCCTGACSAAACAAAACATAGAAACAAACAACGCAAACTATGGTCAGGGCGTGACAGATCYGTTATTTTTGTTACATGTAGTGTTAATGGACACGTTCATAATTGTTAACACTTTTTGTGCTAACTAGGCCTGCTTTATGGCTTTGCTTGCTACTTTTGTTAGCATGGCAAGCAAACAAAAAAATATAAAAGGTAGCCATTGAAAAATTACTATGCCAAAAAAAAAAAATCGGCCTACAATGCCTCATGCTATTGCACCCCATTTCTGGACATTCATTGTTAACTGCTGCTATATTTCTGCATAGCTTTATCCATTTGTAGTGCATTTGGAAAGTATTCTGACCCCTTGACTGTTTCCACATTTTGCTTCATTACAGTCTTAATCTAAAATTGGTTGAATAATGTTTTACCCTCATCAATCTACACACAATACCCCATAATGAAAAAGTGAAAAGGTTTTAAGACATTTTTGCAAATGTATATACAGTGGGGAGAACAAGTATTTGATACACTGCCGATTTTGCAGGTTTTCCTACTTACAAAGCATGTAGAGGTCTGTAATTTTTATCATAGGTACACCAACTGTGAGAGACAGAATCTAAAACAAAAATCCAGAAAATCACATTGTATGATTTTTAAGTAATTAATTTGCATTTTATTGCACGACAAGTATTTGATACATCAGAAAAGCAGAACTTAATATTTGGTACAGAAACCTTTGTGTGCAATTACAGAGATCATACGTTTCCTGTAGTTCTTGACCAGGTTTGCACACACTGCAGCTGGGATTTTGGCCCATTCCTCCATACAGACCTTCTCCAGATCCTTCAGGTTTCGGGGCTGTTGCTGGGCAATACGGACTTTCAGCTCCATCCAAAGATTTTCTATTGGGTTCAGGTCTGGAGACTGGCTAGGCCACTCCAGGACCTTGAGATGCTTCTTACGGAGCCACTCCTTAGTTGCCCTGGCTGTGTGTTTCGGGTCATTGTCATGCTGGAAGACCCAGCCACGACCCATCTTCAATGCTCTTACTGAGGGAAGGAGGTTGTTGGCCAAGATCTCGCGATACATGCCCCATCCATCCTCCCCTCAACACGGTGCAGTCGTCCTGTCCCTTTGCAGAAAAGCATCCCAAAGAATGATGTTTCCACCTCCATGCTTCACGGTTGGGATGGTGTTCTTGGGGTTGTACTCATCCTTCTTCTTCCTCCAAACACGGCGAGTGGAGTTTAGACCAAAAAGCTCTATTTGTGTCTCATCAGACCACATGACCTTCTCCCATTCCTCCTCTGGATCATCCAGATGGTCATTGGCAAACTTCAGACGGGCCTGGACATGCGCTGGCTTGAGCAGGGGGACCTTGCGTGCGCTGCAGGATTTTAATCCATGACGGCGTAGTGTTGTACTAATGGTTTTCTTTGACACTGTCGTCCCAGCTCTCTTCAGGTCATTGACCAGGTCCTGCCGTGTAGTTCTGGGCTGATCTCGTGATACATGGCCCCATCCATCCTCCCCTCAATACGGTGCAGTCGTCCTGTCCCCATGGGAATTGACATTCCTCATGATCATTGATGCCCCACGAGGTGAGATCTTGCATGGAGCCCCAGACCGAGGCGGATTGACCGTCATCTTGAACTTCTTCCATTTTCTAATAATTGCGCCAACAGTTGTTGCCTTCTCACCAAGCTGCTTGCCTATTGTCCTGTAAACCATCCCAGCCCTGTGCAGGTCTACAATTATACCCTGATGTCCTTACACAGCTCTCTGGTCTTGGCCATTGTGGAGAGGTTGGAGTCTGTTTGATTGAGTGTGTGGACAGGTGTCTTTTATACAGGAACGAGTTCAAACAGGTGCAGTTAATACAGGTAATGAGTGGAGAACAGGAGGGCTTCTTAAAGAAAAACTAACAGGTCTGTGAGCGCGGAATTCTTACTGGTTGGTAGGTGATCAAATACTTATGTCATGCAATAAAATGCAAATTAATTACTTTAAAAAATCATACAATGTGATTTCTGGATTTTGTTTTAGATTCCGTCTCTCACAGTTGAAGTGTACCTATGATAAAAATTACAGACCTCTACATGCTTTGTAAGTAGGAAAACCTGCAAAATCGGCAGTGTATCAAATACTTGTTCTCCCCACTGTATATATATATTTTTTTTACATAAGTATTCAGTGCATCCTGTTTCCATTGATCATCATTGAGATGTTTCTACAACTTGATTGGAGTTCAGCAGTGGTAAATTCAATTGATTGGACATGATTTGGAAAAGGCACACACCTTTCTATATAAGGTCCCAGAGTTGACAGTGCATGTCAGAGCAAAAACCAAGCCATGATGTTGAAGGAATTGTCCTTAGAGCTCCGAAACAGGAGTGTTGAGGCACTTCTATTGCTTGTCACTATGGGGTATTGTGTGTAGATTGATAAGATTTTTTTTTTTTTTTAAACGTATAGATTTTAAAATAATGCTGTAACATAACCAAATGTGGAAAAAGTCTGAATACTTTCCGAATGCACTGTATATAAAGTAACAGTAAAAGTTGCACACACTTGGCATTCTCTCAACCAGCTTCATGAGGAAAGCTTTTCCAACTGTCTTGAAGGAGTTCCCACATATGCTGAGTACTTGTTGACTGCTTTTCCTTCACTCTGCGATCCAACTCATCCCAAACCATCTAAATTTGGTTGAGGTCGGAGGATTGTGGAGGCCAGGTCATCTGATGCAGCACTCCATCACTCTCCTTCTTGGTCAAATAGCCCTTAGACAGCGTGGAGGTGCGTATTGGCTCATTGTTCTGTTGAAAAACAAATGATAGTCCCACTAAGCGCAAACCAGATGGGATTGTGTATCGCTGCAGAATGCTGTGGTAGCCATGCTGGTTAAGAGTGCCTTGAGTTCTAAATAAATCACTGACAGTGTCACCAGCAAAGCACCATCACACTCCTTCTCCATGCTTCGTGGTGGGAACCATACATGCAGAGATCATCCCTTCACATACTCTGCGTTTCAAGAAGACACGGCGGTTGGAACTAAACATCTCAAATATAGACTCATCAGACCAAAGGACAGATTTCCACCGGTCTAATGTCCATTGCTCGTGTTTCTTATTGGTGTCCTTTAGTAGTGGTTTCGTTGCAGGAATTCGACCATGAAGGCCTGATTCACCCAGTCTCCTCTGAACAGTGAATGTGTCTGTTACTTGAACTCTGTGAAGCTTTTATTTTGGCTGCAATCTGAGGAGCAGCTAACTAACTAATCCTCTGAAGCATTGGTAACTCTGGGTCTTCCTTTCCTGTGGCGGTCCTCATGAGACAGTTTCATCATAGCGCTTGATGGTTTTTGCGACGGCACTTGAAGAAACTTTCAAAGTTCTTGACATTTTCCGGGTTGACTGACCTCCATGTCTTAAAGTAATGATGGACTGTTGTTTTTCTTTGCTTATTTGAGCTGTTCTTGCCATAATACGGACTTGGTCTTTTACCAAATAACCCCTACCTTACCACAACACAACTGATTGGCTCAAACACATTAAAGAAGGAAAGAAATTCCACAAATGAGCTTCTAACAAGGCACACCTGTTAATTAAAATACATTCAAGGTGACGAACTCATGAAGCTGGTTGAGATAATGCCAAGAGTGTGCAAAGCTGTCATCAAGGGAAGGGTGGCTACATGATTCCATTAGGTTGATTTTATAGTTTTGACATCTTCCCTATTATTCTACAATGTAGAAAATAATAAAAGTAAAGAAAAACCCTTGAATGAGTAGGTGTGTCCAAACTTTACACTGGTACTGTATATATACTTTTTTAAATTGTTGCCGGTTTTGCATGTTATTTTGGCATTAACACATGTCACATACAGTTCAAGTCGGAAGTTTACTTAGCCAAATACATTTAAACTCAGTTTTTCCCAATTCCTGACATTTAATCCTAGTAAACAATTCCCTGTTTTAGGTCAGTTAGGATCACCACTTTATTTTAAGAATGTGAAATGTCAGAATAATAGTAGAGAGAATGATTTATTTCAGCTTTTTTCACATACACTCAATTAGTATTTGGTAGCATTGCCTTTCAATTATTTAAGGTGCTCCAAAGTCACATTTTTCAATTGAGCAGCCTGTCTTGTTTGCCGCCTTTTTTGCATAAATTCTTTGAACCATACAACTTTTCAATTAAATCGTCGAATCAGGGCTCTAACAGTTCTCACAATTAGTTTCTTAATAGGTGCATGTTTGGCAACTGGAAATAATATTTTTTACAAATATTCCAAGTGCTGCATCTAGATTCTCCTCATACGTATGAGTCCTGAGAAAACATTTTGTATTAGGCTTATAAATAACTTTAGGCCCTGCCTTTGATACTTCAGCTTTCCTCGTTATTGCCACAATAGTTGGTTGAGTGATACCGTGGGTCATGTTACAGGCATTAGTCAAGGTAAGAAGCTTCCTCTTGAAAGGACAAATAGATGATAACCAGTCAATGTTCAGGTCAACAAGAAAATACATGACTCTGTTAGCATTCGAGACCATCAGACACATTCTCCAGATACTGACAGTTTGCACTTGGTCTATCGCAGCACCCTAAAAGAAGAGGSTCCWGATGAGACACAAACCTGCAACCACAGCACTTCTACTTCATTTTRCATGAGATCCTCTCTGAGCTTTACAGGAATATGGCTCTGAATATGTACAGCAACCCCGTAGACATTCCTGTCTTTTCTATAGAGGTTATTTCCTACTATMCTTATTGCTGTATCAAAAGGTGCTGTCTTACCAAGTCTCAGAAATGACAAATATATTAATATTATCAAAGATGAGCAAATTACTAATCTCATGAACTTTGTATCGGAGGCTACCTATATTAATATGAGCTAACTTTAACCCTGTCCTGGATAAAACTTAACTCATAATGATAATGGGATGTAATAACGAAAGAAGGAATTACTGGATTTTTGAGCACATTATGTTCATCAGATGGCTTACCTGGTTTAGCTTGCCAGCAGCAGGGTGTTCTATTATTTGTGCCACTTCTGCATAGCTGTCTTGCTGGACTGTGGGTCTCTTCTGATTGGGGTGTTGTCCTGTTAGCGTGGGTTTTAGAGGGGGGAACCCTGTTTGTTTAAGTACGCTTAAGTTTAAGTATGCTAGGTCGTACATCAGCTGGGGTGAACGTCACGGTGTTTCTCTAGGTAAACATTGTATAACAGAGCACAGCCTCTAGACAGCTCAGCATTGTTGCTCTGAAAAAATGTGGAAGGGCACATCGCCACATGGTGGACATAGTGATTTTGGTGTTAGGAAATTTCACTGCAGCTCTGGCTGCCACTTGGTCCATTGCAGGAGCTACATGTCCTTGCATTGCCATCAAATCATTAGTACCTGTGTGAATTACAATGTTTGGCCCCATTTAATGTGTTGCTTGACAGACTTTTGGTGGTCTACCACTTCGCGGCTGAGCCGTTGTTGCTCCGAGACTTTTCCACTTCACAATAACAGCACTTACAGCTGACCGGGGCAGTTGAAGCAGGGCAGAAATATGACGAACTGACTTGTTGGAAAGGTGCCACGTTGAAAGTCACTGAGCTCTTCAGTAAGGCCATTCTACTGCCAAATCAAATATTTATTTGTCAAATGCGCCAAATAAAATAGGTGTAGACCTTAGTGAAATACTTACTTACAAGCCCTTAATTAACCAACAATGCAGTTAAGAAAAATACCTACAAAAAAATATAAATAAAAAGGTAAATAAAAGGAAATTACCTCGACCGATTAGTCGAGGTAATTGAGGTAATATGTACATGTAGGTAGAGTTATTAAAGTGACTATGCATAGATAATGACAGAGAATAGCAGCAGCGTGGGGAGGGGGGGGGTACAGAACAAATAGTTTGTGTAGCCATTTGATTAGATGTTAGAAGCAGTTTAGAAGCCTCTTGGACGTAGCCTTGGCACTCCGGTACCACTTGCAGTGCGGTAGCAGAGAGCTCTGGATTTTCCCACTTGCAGTGCGGTAGCAGAGAGCTCTGGATTTTCCCACTTGCAGTGCGGTAGCAGAGAGCTCTGGATTTTCCCCCTAGCAGCTTTTGTTTGTGACGCTGTTTAGAATTTCCGAGGTATTTTTTTTACAGGTAGAAGGGGCAAGCGCCTGCTACTGTTGCCAATGTTTTTGTTGTTTTTTTAGCAATGATGCATGTCACTTTTTAAATAATGCACTTTTTTATAATGAAAATATAAAGCTATTAAATGTAATTAACACTCTAAACCTAATTTACAATGTCCAGAACAATAATATTATAATTACCGTACCAAAATAAGATAAATGACAATACGGGCCAAAAAAAACAATTTATCTTCATCGTTCATTGAAGTTGATGTATTTAACCAAAGCCTAAAGGAGTGTGTGTGTGTGTTAACAGGCGTGGAAGGAAGCTAAAGTAATACCGCTACCTATAACTAGTAAAGCACCCTTTTCTGGCTCTAACAGCCGCCCAATCAGCTTGCTACCTATTCTTAGAAAACAGATGGAGAGAATTGTGTTTGAACAAATACAATGCTCTTTTTTTAAGAACACAAGAACAACTGACTTTTAGCATGCATATAGGGAAGGGCACCCAAATTGTACTGCACTGACTCAGATGACTGATGATTGGCTGATATAAATTGAAAATAAGATGATTGTTGGAGCTGTATTGTTAGATTTCAGTGCAGCATTTGATGTTATAGATCATCATTTGTTAATGAAAAAAACTAACTTATGGCTTTACCATATTATGACCTCACCATGTTATGACCTGTCATCACATGGTGAGAGTTAGTTATCCAACAAAACTCAGTATTATTAAATGGAAGCTTCTCTAACATTAGATATGTACTGTGCAGTATCCCTCAGGGCAGTTGCCTTGGGCTATTACTCTTCTCTATTTTTACAAATGATTTGCCACTTGTCTTACAAGAAGCTAAAATGACTATGTATGCTGATGATTGCACACTCTACACATACAGTGGCTTGCGAAAGTACTCACGCCCCTTGGCATTTTTCATATTTTGTTGCCTTACAACCTGGAATTAAAATAGATTTTTGGGGGGTTTGTATCATTTGATTTACACAACATGCCTACCATTTTGAAGATGCAAAACATTTTTTATTGTGAAACAAACAAGAAATAAGACAAAAAAAATCTGAAAACTTGAGCGTGCATAACTGTTCACCCCCCCAAAGTCAATACTTTGTAGAGCCACCTTTTGCAGCAATTACAGCTGCAAGTCTCTTGGGGTATGTCTCTATAAGCTTGGCACATCTAGCCACTGGGATTTTTGCCTATTCTTCAAGGCAAAACTGCTCTAGCTCCTTCAAGTTGGATGGGTTCCACTGGTGTACAGCAATCTTTAAGTCATACCACAGGTTCTCAATTGGATTGATGTCTGGGCTTTGACTAGGCCATTCCAAGACATTTAAATGTTTCCCCTTAAACCACTTGAGTGTTGATTTAGCAGTATGCTTAAGGTCATTGTCCTGCTGGAAGGTGAACCTCCATCCCAGTCTCAAATCTCTGGAAGACTGAAACAGGTTTCCCTCAAGAATTTCCCTGTATTTAGCACCAGCCATCATTCCTTCAATTCTGACCAGTTTCCCAGTCCCTGCCAATGGAAAAACATCCCCACAGCATGATGCTGCCACCACCATGCTTCACTGATGGTGTTCTCGGGGTGATGAGAAGTGTTGGGTTTGCGCCAGACATAGCATTTTCCTTTTAGTCTCATCTGACCAGAGTACCGTCTTCCATAATGTTTGTGGAGTCTCCCACGTGCTTTGCTTATTTTTTTCTTTAAGCAATGGCTTTTTTTCTGGCCACTCTACCGTAATGCCCAGCTCTGTGGAATGTACGGCTTAAAGTGGTCCTATGGACAGGTACTCTAATATCCGCTGTGGAGCTTTGCAGCTTCTTCAGGGTTGTCTTTGGTCTCTTTCTCTTCTGATTAATGCCCCCCCTTGCCTGGTCCATGAGTTTTGGTGGCCGACCCTCTCTTGGCAGGTTTGTTGTGCCATATTCTTTCAATTTTTTAAATAATGGATTTCTTTACCGCAGCACGAAGGAAAAGCAGCCAACAAGTGCTCAGCATATGTGGGAACTCCTTCAAGGCTGTTGGAAAAGCATTTCAGGTGAAGATGGTTAAGAGAATGCCAAGAGTGTGCAAAGCTATCATCAAGGCAAAGGGTGGCTACTTTGAAGAATCTCAAATATAAAATATATTTAGATTCGTTCAACACCTTTTTTGGTTACTACGTGATTCCCTATGTGTTATTTCATAGTTCTGATGTCTTAGCTATTATTCTACAATGTAGAAAATAGTAAAAATAAAAACCCTTGAATGGGTAGGTGTCTAAACTTTTGACCAGTACTGTATATCTGGGGTAGGGTATAAAACAATTTCCAGAGTGTTTAAAGTTTCCAAGAGCACAGTGCTCTATCATTGGGAAATTGAAAAAATATGGAACTACCCAGACTCTGTGTAGAGCTGGCCGTCTGACCAAACTGAGCAACCGGGCAAGAAGGACGTTGGTCAGGGAGGTGACCAGGAACCCAATGACCACTCTGACATAACTACAGAGTTACTTGGCTGTGATGGGAGAACCTGCCAGAAGGACAACAGTCTATACAGCACTTCACCAATCTGGGATTTATGGAAAAGTGGCCAGACGGAAGCCACTCCTGAGAAAAATACCCTTGACAGCACGCCTGAAGTTTGCAAAAAAGCACGTGCAAGACTCTGAGATCAGAAGGATTCTGTGGTCAGATGAGACCAAAATTGAACACTTTGGCCTGAATGCAAAGCGCTATGTCTGGAGAAAACCAGGCACCGATCATCACCCATCTAATACCATCCCTACCGTGAAGCATGGTGGTGACAGAATCATGCTATGGGGGATGCTTTTCAGTGGCAGGGACTGGGAGACTGTTAAGGATAGAGGGAACAATGAATGGAGTCAAATACATGCAAATCCTTGGTAACCTGCTTCAGAGTGCAAACAACCTTGAATTGGGGCTAATATTTACATTCCAACAGGACAATGACCCCAATTATAGAGCCAAAGCACCACCAGAATTGCTTCAGAAAAATAATGTGAAAGTCTTTGTGGCCCAGCCAAAGCCCAGACTTGAATCCTATTGAAAAAATGTGTAAAGACTTGAAGATTGCTGTTCATCGATGCTCCTGATCTGACTTAACAGAGCTTGAGAAAATCTACATTGGGAGAAAATCCCCAAATCCAGATGTGCAAAGCTGATACAGACATACCCAAGAGGTGTGTCTGTATCGCCACCAAAAGGTGCTTCTACAAAGTATTGACTCAGGTGTGTGAAGACTCATGTAAATGAGATTTCATTTTAAAATAAAATTGCATCCATTTCTCAAAACAAGTTTTCACTTTGTCATCATGGGTTATTGTGTGTAGATGGGTTAGAAAACCAATCTATTTAATCCATTTTGAATTCAGGCTGTAAAACAACAAAGTGGAATAAGTCAAGGGGTATGAAATCTTTCTGAAGGCACTGTAGGTTGACCAATCTGCTTGGTGGATACCACAGATACATTTACGAAGAAACTACAGCATGAATGACCCAAGCTCCCCAAAGAGCAAAAGGGTTTAAGTAATACAGTTTATGGTCATTTGCAAGGGTATCTCTCAAATAATTTTGAATAATTACAGATGCAGTATGCAGAAATTGCTCTGCCATTTCCTGGTTGCTAAAAATCTAATAGTTTAACTAATTTTAGTTTGTGACAAAACAAGCAAGTATAGTGTAGAGAATCATTGTACCATCTAAACCACTATAAAATATATTTTCCATAACACACATTTTTGTATTTTCCAGCTGTTTGAAGCTGGTGTAAAAGACGTAAAACCGAAACATGAGTATGGGAAGCATAGAAATAGTGCACATGGAACATATCTACTGCTTCTTAGACTTGCTTTCAATGAGAACAGATCGAGATCTCACATTTCTATATGAATTTGGAAAGTCGCCCAAAAAGTTGCAGCTTTAGTTATTTGCATTATTGTTTTATGGAAAACCGTCATCAAATTATTGCAGATGATGCCATATTTGTGCTAACCAGGAAAACATTGTATGGGACCAGCATTGAGAGTCCCAAACATGCTGGGCTGTTTGTTTGTTACCAGGACAAAGTCAACTGCTTTGTAGGAGGAYCACCAGACTCACGAACTGAGGTATATGAAATGTTGATGTTTTTTTAAAACAAGAACGAATCATGACGTCAGTGATCTTCAGGTCGGAGCTCTAGAAAGAGGCCAGAGTTCCACACTTGGAATTCCGAGTTGGATGACCCCTCAATTTATTTTCCCTGTCCGAGCATGTTCTTCCCCGAGTTTCCAGTTCTCTTGAACGCACTGAAGTCTGAGATTTCCCAGTTCAGAGTTTCCAGTTGTTTTGAACGTGGCAGAAGTCATGCTGGATTGACAGCATTGCCAACATATTTAACCATTTCTGGCCCATCGTATTGCATGTGAACGTTTATCCTTTTAAACTTGGAAAACAGATCCTTTCAGACAGATGTGTTGAATTCTTAAACCCAGACATGGACCGCACACCCTCTCCACCGAATAGCAGGCAGGGGGAAGCAAAATAGTGACGTCTTTGCGACGCTTGCAGTTTACCATTGATTCCTTACGAACTACTAATTGTTGAATTTGCGATTTCCGACTTGTGTTATGTTTATGTCCAATGAGCACCGATACGTTTTATCCATAATTTATCTTCATATTACAAGGATTGAAAGGGATTTGCCAGTAGATTTGTCGATATGATTCGTGATGATGACTGCTTGTCTAGCTAAGATTGTGTACGTATGATGTTGACATGATTAGTCCAATCAAAGCTACAGTAGATATAAAGTGTTTTGATGTAATTTTATCTGTGGCCAATGACCTTCAGCGTTCTTGGTTGTCTGTTGCTGGGTTGTTAAAATTGAAATGGCAGGTTACAGTCATAACTTTAGTCATTTGATTTGGGTTCTAATATTTAGCTTTGTTGCTTTTCCCGAACCCAAAACAAAGGCTATTTTAAGAGCCAATTCCCACCCCGGAATCATACTCTATTTACAGGACTGTGTATATGTATTATTTTGACGACTTCTTTGTATATTGTTTTAAATGTCTTTCTCTCACTAGCTCTAGTTGGGGCTCTATTGAAATGCACCAAAAACCTTTGTGATTACATTCACTAGCATATGAGTGTCGGTGCAACAATCTTGAACACAGTATTCTTTCAAAAAACCAAAAGCTGTTTTCAGAGCCGAATCATTAAAAATTAAGGGCTAATTTCCATTGTCTGTGTGTGTCTGTTACATATTAGATATTACCCAGCTACAATGTGTTTATTATAATGATGTTTAAAATAATATTACCAGTTTTAAATGTTTAGAAATTATACTTGATTACTATTTCAATAACGATTATCAATAATCCTGAAGATTAATTCAGTCGCCTCTGGTCAAGAAAAACACATTTTCCTATCCAGGTACTACAAATCTCAATTATACCACAAGGTGGCAGCACGACTACAAATGAAATTCTGACGTTTCTTCAAGATTTCAGACACTTGGTACTGACAAGTGTGCTAATCTAATTTACACAGTTCACTAGATATATAAATAACATTGAAATGGCATGCCATTGCCTTAAAATCAAATGTAAACGGCTTAAAAAAAGAAAAAAGCAATGTTGCTGCATGCAAAATTCGAARTTGTGAAGTATCACGAGTCGAGAGCAAATCCACTAGGCACTAAAATGCATGCAACACATTATTGACAGTTTCAAGAGGGCACATTAGCAGGAAGATCCCCGCCTGGGAATATTAGCCAATCAGATGCATACATTGGAGTTGCTCGAGACCATTGCCCGAGTCGTGACCGACTGAATGCGATTAGCCAAGGAAATGCACGCAAAATATATTTACATTGTTTATAAACATTGGCATAAAAGAAACTTGTATGTTGGGTTCTTATGGGGTACATGTAATATTCTTCAAGAATCAAAAGGGATCAATGGTATTATCATTACTTTATAAGTCCAAAAATGGATGTAGCAACTATGAATTCTAGCTTTAACATTCAGTGCATTCAGAAAGTATTCAGACCCCTTCCTCCACATTTTACTTTATAGCTTACTCTAAAATGTATTAAATAAAATAAATGTAAATCTACACACAATACTCCATAATGACAGTGAAAATAGGTTTAGACATTTTTGCAAATGTATTACAAATAAACAGAAATACCTTATTTACAGAAGTATACAGACCCTTTAGTAGAAGACTTGAAATTGAGCTCAGGTGCATCCTGCTTCCATTGATCATCCTTGAGATGTGTTTACAACTTGATTGGAGTCCACCTGTGGTAAATTCAATTGATTTGACATGATTTGGAAAGGCACCTACTCGTCTATATAAGGTCCCACAGAGCAAAAACATAGCCATGAGGTCAAAGGAAATTGTCCGTAGAAGTGGAAGGGTACATTTCTGCCACATTGAAGGTCCAAGCACACAATGGCTTCCATCATTCTTAAATGGAAGAAGTTAGGAACCACCAAAACTCTTCCTAGAGCTGGCTGCCCAGCCAAAACAGAGTAACCGGGGGAGAAGGACCTTGGTCAGGGAGGTGACCAAGAACCCGATGGTCATTCTGACAGTGCTCTAGAGTTCCTCTGTAGAGATGGGGGAACCTTCCAGAAGGACAACCATCTCTGCAGCACTCCACCAAATCAGGCCTTTATGGTAGAGTGGCCAGACAGAAGCCACTCCTGAGTAAAAAGGCACATGACAGCCCCCTTGGAGTTTGCCAAAAGGCAAGAAACCAAGATTGAAGTCTTTGTCCTGAATGCCAAGCTTCACGTCTGGAGGAAACCTGGCACCATCCCTACAGTGAAGCATGGTGGTGGCAGCGTCATGCTGTGGGGATGTTTTTCAGCGGCAGGGACTGGGAGACTAGTCAGGAGAGGGAAAGATGAACAGAGCAAAGTACAGTGAGAGCCTTGATGAAAGGTCCAGAGCGCTCAGGACCTCACACTGGGGCGAAGGTTCACCTTCCAACAGGACAACGACGCTAAACACGCAGCCAAGAAGTGGCTTTGGGACAAGTCTCTCAATATCCTTGAGTTGCCCAGCCAGAGTCCGGACTTGAACRCGATCAAACATCTCTGGAAAGACCTGAAAATAGCTGTACAGCAACACTCCCCAACTAACCTGACAGCGCTCGAGAAGATCTGCAGAGAATGGGAGAAACTCCCCAAATACAGGTGTGCCAAGCTTGTAGCGTCATACCCAGGACTTGAGGCTGTTATCGCTGCCAAAGGTGCTTCAACAAAGTTTTAGAGTAAGGCTGTAATGTAACAAAATCTGGAAAATGTCAAGAGGTCTGGATACTTTCGGAATGCACTAAAAAAACACAGACACAGGAAATGAGTCGTTTTTAATAAATATGGTGGCTCCCAAAAGAGCCTTTGCTTCTGCTGAGCTGTTTCCTTACTGCAATACCTGCTGCCAGGAGTGGACCTGTGAATATTCCAAGACCGTAAAGACATTGGAGACAGCTGTGAAATAAAGTAGAGTATATTTTTCTTATTAATTCAAGAGATCAGTCTCAAACCTGCCCATGCCAATTGCTGGACTTTCACATAGAGGTTACTAAGTCGCACAGTTCAAACCACATTTTAAATAATCATTTATTTATTTTTTTTTATAAATGTGGCTTGTTTATTAGAAGTGTTCTGCCTTGCAATAAAAAAATCAGATAAAATTGAAAAAAAAACAGCAAATACTTAGGTTAAGTATTTAGTCCTATAATGGTATTTACTGACATAATATAAAGAAAAAAATAATTTCTAAAAGTGTTATAGGCTACCCAATTTTAAGTTTACTGACTGTTCAGGGTTACAATAGGTATAAGGGTTAGCGTTTTTTCCCAGCAAATTTTTTTTATGGGTTTATAACTCCTGCTCCTCACCGTGGCCATCTGCAGATACTAGATACTTATTTCGCTGGGTTGATAATCTGAGGTACCAACTACATCAGATCAACAAATAAATGAGCTAGACCCATCCATTTGGTTTGTAACTCAGTGAGCAGCATACGCTCAATTCGATGCCTACGAACGAACAGATTGACACATATCAAATTACCCAGGAGCCATTTAGAGAACAAACWTTGTCCAAATTTCTCCTGCCAGTTTAAATTGTATTGTGAAGCAGAACATTCCAAAGGCGAGTTGGTGCCACGCTGCTCAATAGAACTAATAGCAGCTGGAAGGGTGAAATGTGCCCTAAAATAAGGCCTGTTTATTGTGATTACTTCAAAACTACAYCAAGCAGCTGGAACATACGGTAATATTATGAAACTGGACTCCATGTCGGATGCAATGAATATATTTATCAGAAAAAAGCAGTGTCAAAAACGTTGTGCTCAGCCTGAAAAGAATCGAGCTAGCTTGCTTAGTAGCTAGCTAACTTAAAAATAGCTTTACATAAGCAATTTCGGTAGATAGCATCAGACTACAACGTTAGCTACACTTGTAGCAAACTCTTAAAACTTCTTCAGGATTGGTGGGTCCCCTGCGGAACGGTTGAGCTAATGTAGGCTAATAAGATTAGCATGAGGTTGTAAGTAATAATAACATTTCCCAGGACGTAGACATATCGGATATTGGCAGAAAGCTTAAATTCTTGTTAATCTAACTGCACTGTCCAATTTGCAGTAGCTATTACAGGGAAAGAATACCATGCTATTGTTTGAGGAGAGTGGACAGTTTTGAACATGAAAAGTTATTAATAAACAAATTAGGCACATTTGGACAGTCTTGACACAAAAGTTTMAACAGAAATGCAATGGTTCATTGGATCAGTCGGACACATTGCACAAACACTGATGCCATCTAGTGGCCGAAATCTAAATTGCACCTGGGCTGGAATAATACATTATGACCCGTCTCTTGCATTTCAAAGATGGTACAAAAAAAAACATGTTTTTTTCTTTTGTATTATCTTTTACCAGATCTAATGTGTTATATTCTGCAACATTCCTTTCACATTTCCACAAACTTCAAAGTGTTTCCTTTCAAATTCTACCAAGAATATGCATATCCTTGCTTCAGGGCCTGAGCTACAGGCAGTTCGATTTGGGTATGTCATTTTAGGTGAAAATTTTAAAAAAAGGGGCCGATCCTTAAGAGGTTTTTATTAACATTGACTTGGACGATCGCATCCAAAAACGTATTACAAAGAATAAGAAGAAAAAAATAAAAAAAACTTTCGACCTAGCCAGAAAAGACTGACATTTTAATTTACCCACCCCATGACAGATGGGCTTCTTTGTTGGACATGGGCAAGCAGATAGCACATGTCATGTTTCGCTTAACTGGTTGTACCAGGAAAGACGCCGTATGTCATACCTGGTTTAAATGCCCCATGAGCAAAAATGCTGTGTCTAGTTTCTTTTTCCAGCTTCTACGTCACCAACAGCTCTGGGTAACTTCCCTTCTGTAATCTAATCTATTTCATATACATTAATTGACTTCAACAACAAATTGTTCTTTGCGTTTTTATTTGTGTTTCAAATACAGGAGAGTTATTTAAGGTAGACTCAGCGATATGACGTGGATGCAGAAAGTAAACAGCATAGTGGGTCAATTTCCGCAACAACTAAAAGGGTTGAAGCGCGAGGCTCAACTTCTCCACTGTTTTGGTCCCGTGGCTACCAGGCTGCAACAGTGTGAAGCGAACCCGTTCACATGCTCAGATACTGTGTATGACTGTGAGAGAGAAGTCTTGCATCTCGCTCATCTCAATATCTGCGATGCTGCTCGTGGCAAAACATTTCGCTGAGTATCTAATGTATAAACAAAGATTTGTCAAGAACTGTACAATATTTACAGACTGTCTTTCCAAGGAAAAATGTCCCCCCCCCCKKAAAAAAAATGTTATAGTAATATGCAAAACATCAGACATAAAAATTAAATGACCATTTTCTCTTTAAATATGACTCATTTATAACCATTCCTGTAGGGGAACTTGATAATGTTTCTTTCTCTTTGCAGCTGCATGATTCTGATGAACTTAAGCACTAATGTCGGTTTCAAATATACCCATTCTCTACAAAGTTGATGTCAGGTTTCCGTCTCATCCACCCATCTTTTGTGTCAAAGAAAAAAAATAAGACAGCTCGGATATGTGGGTGTACGTACAATTGAACGTTTAACATGTGAAAAATGTTAATGCTAAGGCGGCATCCCAGCACTCGTGAGTTTGTTAAAATCCTCCTCATAGAAATAATTTAAATGGGTTTATATATTATCACATAGCTCACTGGTGCCACTGCCTACTGTCGCATAGAACGTCGCATAGAACGAGTGAGAGAATTAACACCGTTATGTTGCATCCTTTCCACAGACAAGCCATATATTCACACCGCTCACTGCACTCCTCTAATGCAATGTTTAAAAACAAATAATTTATGTAAAAACAGACAGTAATAGATTCTCTGAAACGTTTTTTTGTCTGACGCACAGTTTTACGATGTCTGTGAGACAATCCACGTGACTAGGTGCAATAGCTCCTCCTTCTGCCTTCGGTGTATTTTCTCACCTTGGTCTTTGCCTCCTGATTGGTCAGTGTCATCTCTTGACCAATCAGGAACAACACCAGCTCCGGTGGGGTCATCATCCATTCTCAAGGTCAAGTCAATTAATTGCTATATTTTTGTCATTGAACTAAGGAGAGGTCACTCCAAGGTCACACCTACCGACCCTCTTGTTCCTAGAGTGGCCTTTCAAGTTGTCCGTCGGACCCACACGACTCCAGGTGGGATGGGACCTCTTACCTCGTTCGCCCACCTCACCGTTCCTGGGGCCTAGTTTCTGTGCCTTTTGTTCTTTCGCTTTCTCTTTTCTTTCTGTCTTCCATCCCCTCTGTCTGTCGCTCAGGCCTTGGCGCTGAGTGTGAGCAGCTCGATGAAGGAGTTGAAGAGGGTGTCCAGCCAGCCCTGGTTGGCCATACACTGCTGCACCACCTCCTCCTGCCCAGGATCCTCAGCTGCCTGCTCTATAGTGTTGGTCTGCCAGGGAAACACAAATATAAGCACAATATACAGTTTATTTAGACTATGGTAATATGTCTATTTGAAAAATAGAAGTACATGTCTCAAGTCTATGGTGTGTCTACCCAAGGAATAAACATTATCTATGCTGGGTAAACACAATATTAATATAAACTAGGGCTGTCAAAGTTTATGCGGTAACGCGTTACAGCTTGTGACTAGTTCATGTTGAAGAACATGGATAAGTAGCCTAGGCCTGGCTGATCTGTTGTCTTCTGTGGAACTCACAACATAGTTGGACAGGTTGATATGCTACGTGTTTCAGAAATGGGAAGAACACTCATTTAGAATGCCTGAAGCTTTAACAGTACTTGAGTGTGTGTGTGTGACTATGTGCAAGTCTTAAACTTCAAGAACATTGATAAGAGGGAGTAAGCCTACTTAAACATTGAGAGCATTTTGTTTCTGATACAGATAATTGTGTGTTTCTGGCCCTTACAATCAAAGTATAGTATGCCTGTAACTCAATGCCCTGCTTTTTAGAGCCAAATMTGAGCAATTAAAAAAATTGCAATTAAATCGTGATTAACTACTGAAAAATCATGCAATTATTTATTTTAATTGTTTGACAGCGTTAATATATAAACACAATACTTAGAATTCCTATCAACCATTGTTGATAAGCAAAGATTAATATAATTTACTCTATTTCAACCACAATATATTTGGTGTGTTTAAGCAAGGAATAAAAGACATTTGGGTAATATTTCTGCTGGGTAAATTGAAACAATATTTAAATAAACCATAGTAGGGGAGACACAAATAACTGTTCTTGATCCAATATTTCAATATCAACAAGAGAAATACACTGCTCAAAAAAATTAAAGGGAACACTAAAATAACACATCCTAGATCTGAATGAATGAAATATTCTTATTAAATACTTTTTTCTTTACATAGTTGAATGTGCTGACAACAAAATCACACAAAAATGATCAATGGAAATCAAATTTATCAACCCATGGAGGTCTGGATTTGGAGTCACACTCAAAATTAAAGTGGAAAACCACACTACAGGCTGATCCAACTTTGATGTAATGTCCTTAAAACAAGTCAAAATGAGGRTCAGTAGTGTGTGTGGCCTCCACGTGCCTGTATGACCTCCCTACAATGCCTGGGCATGCTCCTGATGAGGTGGCGGATGGTCTCCTGAGGGATCTCCTCCCAGACCTGGACTAAAGCATCTGCCAACTCCTGGACAGTCTGTGGTGCAACATGGCGTTGGTGGATGGAGTGAGACATGATGTCCCAGATGTGCTCAATTGGATTCTGGTCTGGGGAACGGGCGGGCCAGTCCATAGCATSAATGCCTTCCTCTTGCAGGAACTGCTGACACACTCCAGCCACATGAGGTCGAGCATTGTCTTGCATTAGGAGGAACCCAGGGCCAACCGCACCAGCATATGGTCTCACAAGGGGTCTGAGGATCTCATCTCGGTACCTAATGGCAGTCAGGCTACCTCTGGCGAGCACATGGAGGGCTGTGCGGCCCCCCAAAGAAATGCCACCCCACACCATGACTGACCCACCGCCAAACCGGTCATGCTGGAGGATGTTGCAGGCAGSAGAACGTTCTCCARGGCGTCTCCAGACTCTGTCACGTCTGTCACATGTGCTCAGCGTGAACCTGCTTTCATCTGTGAAGAGCACAGGGCGCCAGTGGCGAATTTGCCAATCTTGGTGTTCTCTGGCAAATGCCAAACGTCCTGCACGGTGTTGGGCTGTAAGCACAACCCCCACCAGTGGACGTCGGGCCCTCATACCACCCTCATGGAGTCTGTTTCTGACCGTTTGAGCAGACACATGCACATTTGTGGCCTGCTGGAGGTCATTTTGCAGGGCTCTGGCAGTGCTCCTCCTGCTCCTCCTTGCACAAAGGCGGAGGTAGCGGTCCTGCTGCGGGGTTGTTGCCCTCCTACGGCCTCCTCCACGTCACCTGATGTACTGGCCTGTCTCCTGGTAGCGTCTCCATGCTCTGGACACTACGCTGACAGACACAGCAAACCTTCTTGCCACAGCTCGCATTGATGTGCCATCCTGGATGAGCTGCACTACCTGAGCCACTTGTGTGGGTTGTAGACTCCGTCTCATGCTACCACTAGAGTGAAAGCACCGCCAGCATTCAAAAGTGACCAAAACATCAGCCAGGAAGCATAGGAACTGAGAAGTGGTCTGTGGTCACCACCTGCAGAACCACTCCTTTATTGGGGGTGTCTTGCTAATTGCCTATAATTTCCACCTGTTGTCTATTCCATTTGCACAACAGCATGTGAAATTTATTGTCAATCAGTGCTGCTTCCTAAGTGGACAGTTTGATTTCACAGAAGTGTGATTGACTTGGAGTTACATTGTGTTGTTTAAGTGTTCCCTTTATTTTTTTGAGCAGTGTATATATCAAATAGGTGTATCTATTACAATAATATAAAATACAGGGCGGACGTCCTTACCTCTTTCTTGCAGTGCAAGAAAGTATGATATTTATAATGATGCAGGGAGTGATAGAGGCTGTAGATCCGACATGATTCTGTTGACAGTTTAAGGTCCTGGGGGAAGACAGATTAAAAACAATATATGGAGAGAATAAAATTCACCTATATAATCAAAGGTTCAACAGTGCGACATGAGAATGCACATGACACACACCTGCAAATACCTACAAACAAACTACCAACTTATGGGAGAGATGGGCAACGCAYCCTAGCAGCTGTTGAACTGATTGTTGGTAATGCCTTGAACGCAAAACACCCACTCACTGCAAATACCCACAAACACACCCGCCCCCTCAAAAACACCCACCCAAAATACTTTATTTGAATCCACAAATTACATTACAGTCGAAGAATTGAATTGAAACAACAAAATCTTGAAGAAGTCTAGGGTTGAGAATACTTTCTGAAGTCAATGTATATGGACAGTCAGGGATACAGCAAGCACCTTCTCCATACAGCTATGCTGCCCATGACAGCTGACACGGAGCAGTAACTAGCTAGCTGCTTTGCCTGTCTTACGCAGGCCTGCAATCTGAAGGCCATGTACCGTCACAAGCCTATGTACACGGCCGAGGCTCCCAAACATCAGTACCACAACTTTGCACTGGTGTACAAATTACCTGGACTAACCTGTACCCCTGCACATTGACTCGTTAGTGGTACCACCTATATATAGCCTCGTTCTTGTTATTGTGTTACTTCAGTTTATTTGGTAAATATTTTCTTAACTCGTTCTTGAACTGCATTGTTGGTGAAGGGCTTGTAAGTAAGCATTTCACGGCGCATGTGACAAAGTTTGATTTGAACGTTTAAACAAAATTGGGATCCTTAACGCTAAGAAGAATCAATAACCCAATTATTATTTATTTTAAATTTACATAGAAAGTAAACAGCATAGTGGGTCAATTTCCGCAATTACCAAAAGGGTTGACGCGCGAGGCTCAACTTCTCCGCTGTTTAGCTCCCGTGACTACCACGCTGTGAAAAGCGTGAAGCGAACCTGCACACATACTGTGTGTGACTGAAATGTTGTATCTCGCGCATCTCAATATCCTAGCCTATTCATTGATGATAGGCCCCGCTTCACAGAAGTTGAGAGACATTGTGAGATAGAAACTGTGAGATACAGCTATTGATTGCCAATAGACAGGCCTAGTACACGATTCTGAATGTCTGCCTGGTGGCCGACCTGACTCTATCGTGACCCTTCCCTCTCTCCGTCCCTCGCTAGCTCGCTATGAAAGATGCGAGTGTTTATGTTCTTGACAGTACAGCATCTAAATTTGTCTCCTCTGTTAAACAAACGCTGAATCTTGACACTTGGGAGTTGACGTCGGTAGGCGACGTGCAAGGAGTCGAGGAATCAATTATTGTGTCCTGTGTGGCAATACTTTTAGGAATTTCTATCGTTTTAACGGAAAACCGATAAAGCAGTTTATACATTAAATAAATGTTTTCCATTTGTCARATCCCTACTGGTAATCAAGGCATGATGGGGTGGTAATTCAGCAACTTGGCAGCAAAGGTCTGACCATATAGGAATCAAAATAGCAACCCACCTCCAAAATGAGCAACTCCCTCTGGCCTCCCCCCACAACAACATCTGGCATATTTGGTATGCAAAACCACCTACATCAGAACTACCTACAAACACACACCTGCGGTTTGGGTAGGCTCTTCTTGACTCTGTTAAGGGTCTTACGGTTGTAGCCCTCCCCACTGAGCCGCATCCACACATCTCCTGAGTCCAGGGGGTCCGCCGCCATATGAGGATACATGTGCAGGGTCTCCTAAACGGGTGGAGAGAAAATGGAAGGAAACCACACACAACCAGTCAAAAGTGTGTACTATTTTCTACACTAGAATAATAGTGATGACATCAAAACACATAGAATCATGTAGTAACCAAAAAAGGTGTTAAACAAAATCTAAATATATTTTACATTTTAGATTCTTCAAATTAGCCACCCTTTGCCTTGACAGCTTTGCACACTCTTGGCATTCTCTCAACCACATTCCTGAGGAATGCTTTTCCAACAGTCTTAAAGGAGTTCCCACATATGCTGAGCACTTGCTGGCTGCTTTTCCTTCACTCTGCGGTCCAACTTATCACAAACCATCTCAAATTGAGTTGAGGTTGGATGATTGACGGAGTGCTGCATCAGATGACCTGGTCTTCACACTCTCCTTGGTCAAATAGCCCTTACACAGCCTGGAGGTGTGTTTTGGATCATTTTCCTGTTGAAAAACAAATGATAGTGGGACTAAGSGCAAACCAGATGGGATGGCATACCGCTGCAGAATGCTGTGGTAGCCATGCTGGTTAAGTGTACCAAGAACTCTAAATAAATCACAAACAGTGTCACCAGCAAAGCACGCCCACACCATCACACCACCTTCATGCTTCACGGTGGGAACAATTGATGCGGAGATCTGGTCACCTACTTTGTGTCTCACAAAGACACGGCGGTTGGAACCAAAAATCTCAAATTTGGACTCATCAGACCAAAAGGACAGATATCCACGGGTCTAATGTCCATTGCTCGRGTTTCTTGGCCCAAGCAAGTCTCTTCTTCTTATTGGTGTCCTTTAGTAGTGATTTCTTTGRAGGAATTCAACCATGAATGCCAGATTTACACAGACTCCTCTGAACAGATGATTTTGAGATGTGTTTGTTACTTGAACTCTGAAGCATTTACTTGAGCTGCAATTTCTGAGGCTGGTAACTCCAATGAACTTATCCTCTGCAGCAGAGGTAGCTGGGTCTTCCTTTCCTGTGGCGGTCCTCATGAGAGACAGTTTCATGATAGTGCTTGATGGTTTTTGCGACTGCACTTGAAMAAACTTTCAAAGTTCTTGAAATGTTCCATATMGACTGACCTATAATCTGCTGGTCCATCATTAAAGCAGTCAATCACGTAATGTGTTGGTCCATCATTAAAGTAATGAAGGAAATAAATTCCACAAATMAACTTAAGGCGCASCTGTTAATTTAAATACATTCCAGGTGACTACCTCATTAAGCTGGTTGAGAGAATGCCAAGAGTGTGCAAAGCTGTCATCAAGGCAAAGGGTGGCTAAATATATACACACACACAGTTGAAGTCAGAAATTTACATAACACTTAGGTTGGAGTCATTAAAACTAATTTTTCAACCACTACACACATTTTTTTAACAAATTAAAGTTTTGGCAAGACAGTTCGGACATTACTTTGTGCATGACAAGTAATTTTTCAAAAATTGTTTACAGATTATTTCACTTATAATTCACTGTATCACAATTCCAGTGGGTCAGAAGTTTACATACACGAAGTTGACTGTGCCTTTAAATAGCTTGAAAAATTCCAGAAAATGATGTCATGGCTTTAGAAGCTTCTGATAGGCTAATTGACATATTTGAGTCAATTGGAGGTGTACCTGTGGTGTATTTCAAGGCCTACCTTCAAACTCAGTGCTTGACATCATGGGAAATCAAAAGAAATCACCAATACCTCAGAAAAAATATTGTAGACCTCTACAATCGGTTCATCCTTGGGAGCAATTTCCAAACGCCTGAAGGTACCACGCTCATCTGTACAAACAATAGTACGCGAGTATAAACACCATGGGACCACGCAGCCATCATACCACTCAGGAAGGACACACCTTCTGTCTCCTAGAGTTGAATGTACTTTGGTGTTAAAAGTGCAAATCAATCCCAGGACAACAGCAAAGGACCTTGTGAAGATGCTGGAGGAAACAGGTACAAAAGTATCTATATCCACAGTAAAACGAGTCCTATATCGACATAACCTGAAAGGCCGCTCAGCAAGGAAGAAGCCACTGCTCCAAAACCGCCATAAAAAAGCCAGACTACGGAATGCAAATGCACATGGGTACAAGGATAAATGTCCTCTGGTCTGAAGAAACAAAAATAGAACTGTTTGGCCATAATGACCATCATTATGTTTGGAGGAAAAAGGAGGAAGCTTGCAAGCTGAAGAACACCATCCCAACCATGAAGAACGCGGGTGGCAGCATCATGTTGTGTGGGTGCTTTGCTGCAGGAGGGACTGGTGCACTTCACAAAATAGATGGCATCATGAAGCAGGAAAATTATGTGTATATATTAAAGCAAWATCTCAAGACATCAGTCAGGAAGRTGAAGCTTGATCGCAAATGGGTCTTCCAAGTGGACAATGACCCCAAGTATACTTCCAAAGTTGTGACAAAATGGCTTAAGGACAACAAAGTCAAGGTATTGGAGTGGCCATCACAAAGCCTCGACCTCAACCCATAGAAAATTTGTTGGCAGAACTGAAAAAGCATGTGCGAGCAAGGAGGCCTACAAACCTGACTCAGTTACACCAGCTCTGTCAGGAGYAARGGGKCAAAATTCACCCAACTTACTGTGAGAAGCTTGTGGAAGGCTACCCGAAACGTTTGACCCAAGTTAAACAATTTAAAGGCAATGCTACCAAATACTAACTGAGTGTATGTAAACCTCTGACCCACTGGGAATGTGATGAAAGAAAAAAAATCTGAAATAAATCATTCTCTCTACTATTATTCTTATTTAAACTGAGTTTAAATGTATTTGGCTAAGGTGTATGTAAACTTCCGACTTCAACTGTATACATATAATTTTTAAATCACTCAAACGTTTTAGAACACCTACTCATTCAAGGGTTTTATATTTTTACTATTTTCTACATTGTAGAATAATAGTGAAGACATTAAAACTATGAAATAACACACATGGKATCATATAATAACCCCKAAAAAGTGTTAAACAAATCTAAATATATTTTAGATTCTTCAAAGTGTGTGCGTGCGTGTATGCATGCCCACTACCGTTCAAAAGTTAGGGGTCATTTAGAAATGTCCATGCTGATAATGGGCCTGATAATGGCATATCAAGAAGCTGATTAAACAGCGTGGTCATTACACAGGTGCACCTTGTGCTGGGGGACAATAAAAGGTCACTAAAACTTGCAGTTTCGTCACACAACACACAATTCCACATGTCTCAAGTTGAGGGAGAGTGCAATTGGGCATTCAGACTGCAGGATTGTCAACCAGAGCTGTTAACAGAAAATGGTTAATTTCTCTACCATAAGCCYCCTCTAATTTCGTTTTAGAGAATTTAGCAGTATATCCAACCACAGGACACATGTCTGGCGTCGTGTGGGCAAACGGTTTACTGATGTCAACGTTGTGAACAGAGTGCCCTATGGTGGTGGTGGGGTTATGGTATAGGCAGGCATAAGCTACYGACAATAACCACAATTGCATTATATCGATGGAAATCTGAATGCAGKGATACTGTGAGGAGATCCAAGGCCCATTGTGAGGCCCATTTCTTTAAAGGCATCTGTGACAAACAGATGCATATCTGTATTCCCAGACATGTACAGTGCCTTGCAAAAGTATTCATCCCCCTTGGAGTTTTTCCTATTTTGTTGCGTTACAGCCTGTAATTTAAATTGATTTTTATTTGGATTTCATGTTATGGACATACACAAAATAGCCCAAATTGGTGAAGTGAAATAGATTTTCCTTTCTTGTTTCAGAAAATTTCCTGAAATAAAAAACAGAAAAGTGGTGCATGCATATGTATTCACCCCCTTTGCTATGAAGCCCCTAAATAAGATCTGGTGCAACCAATAAGCTTCAGAAGTCACATAATCAGTTAAATAAAGTCCACCTGTGTGCAATCTAAGTCTCACATGATCTGTCACATGATCTCAGTATAAATACACACACAACTGTTCTGAAAGGCCCCAGAGTCTGCAACACCACTCAGCAAYGGGAACCACCAAGTATYCAGCACCATGAAAACCAAGGAGCTCTCCAAACAGGTCAGGGACAAAGTTGTGGAGAAGTACAGATCAGGGTTGGGTTATAAAAAAATATTCAAAAGTTTGAACATCTCACAGAGCACCATTAAATCCATGATAAAAAGATTGTAAGAATATGGCACCACAACAAACCTGCCAAGAGAGGGCCACCCACCAAAACTCACAGACCAGGCAAGGAGGGCATTAATCAGAGAGGCAACAAAGAGACCAAAGACAACCCTGTAGGAACTGCAAAGCTCCACAGCGGAGATTGGAGTATCTGTCCATAGGACCACTTTAAGCRGTACACTCCACAGAGCTGGGCTTTACGGAAGAGTGGCCAGAAAAAAGCCATTGCTTAAAGAAAAAAAATCAGAAAACACGTTTGGTGTTTGCCAAAAGGCATGTGGGAGACACCCTAAACATATAGAAGGTGTTGTTGGCCAAAAATGTAGCTTTTTGGCCAACAAGGAAAACGCTATGTCTGGCGAAAAACCCAACAAGTCTCATCAACCCGAGAACACCATCCCTGTGGGGAAGTTTTTGCATCGACAGGGACTGGGAAACTGGTCAGAATTGAAGGAATGAAGGATGGCGCTAAATACAGGAAATTCTTGAGGGAAACCTGTTTCAGTCTTCCAGAGATTTTAGACTGGTCAGAAGTTCACCTTCCAGCAAGACAATGACCCTAAGCCTACTGCTAAAGCAACACTTGAGTGGTTTAAGGGGAAACATTTAAATGTCTTGGTATGGCCTAGTCAAAGCCCAGACCTAAATCCAATTGAGAATATGTGATATGACTAAGATTGCTGTACACCAGTGTAACCCATCCAACTTGAAGGAGCTGAGGCAGTTTTTCCTTGACGAATGGGCAAAAATCCCAGTGGATAGATGTGCCAAGCTTATAGAGACATACCCCAAGAGACTTGCAGCTGTAATTGCTGCAAAAGGTGACTCTACAAAGTATTGACTTTGGGGGTGAACAGTTATGCACACTCAAGTTCAGTTTTTTTGTCTTATTTCTTGTTTGTTTCACAAAAAATATTTTGCATCTTCAAAATGGTAGGCATGTTGTGTAAATCAAATGATACAACCCCCCCAAAAAATCTATTTTAATTCCAGGTTGTAAAGGCAACAAAATAGGAAAAATGCAAAGGAGGTGAATACTTTCGCAAACCACTAAAAACCATAGATTAGGGCCGAATTTAAAATAAAAAAAATATTTAATTGACTGATTTTCTTATATGAACTGTAAAATCTTTAAAATTGTGGCATGTTGCTTTTATATTTCTGTTCAGAATATATACATTTACAGTATATTCAGAGCAGGTTACCTGGTGCTGAGTACTCATGTTTACTCTCCTCATCAGTCTCCTCTTCTGTTCCACGATGATGCCATCAATCTTCCTCATTCCAGGGAGGTACAGCTCATCTGAGGGAACCAATGGAGATGGAGAGGAAAGCCTGATTAATTGGATATGTTTCAAACGACTGTCAATCATTCCAAACCTGGAGAGGCTAACCAGGGGCATATTCAGTTGATGAAATGTTTTGCTACATTGCGGAACGGTTTGTACTGAACCTAACGCTTTCCCACAATGCTGTGCACTGTTCAACATTCCTCAAGGTATGTTTGCTCCTGTTTGGTGTGTGTGGCGGGGTGTGGCCTGATCAATATGGGTGTAGAGTTGCACATTTTGGGGAATATTCAGGTGGAAACTTTCCGTGGGAATATATGCAAATTAATATTAATACCATTTAAATGTAGATGTTTTTTGCATTGGATATATTTACCATATCATATGGAGACAGAAACATAAACCTTTTTCCTTATCATAAGTAGACAATTGCAAATMATTAAATCCTTCCAATAGAAAAAAAKCAAAAAACAATTCAGCTACGAATTGAACTTMAATTAAATGAGTTGACTCGTCACATGGGATGACTTCACTGAACAACAACGAAGGGAATATTGAATGATCCCCAATGATCCATCGCATCTCCCAAAAATATGTTCAACATACGTCTGTAAAATGATAGTCTAGAAACTAAAGCTTTGGTTGTCTTCCTCTCAGGCTTCCATGTTTTCTCCCTGGACCTCCTCAATGTCCACCTCTTGAACATTGGACTCTGAGGCCTCATCTTCACTGTCACGTTCTAACCTTGTTGAGGATGGCTCATTGTCAGCCCCAAAAAGCCTCAAATTTGCCCYGATGGCCACCAATTTTTCAACCCTTGTATTGGTCAGCCTGTTGCGTGCTTTGGTGTGTYTGTTCCCAAACAAGGAGCAGTTGCACTCTGAGGCAGCTGATGTTGGTGGGATTTGGAGGATGATGGAGGCAACAGGGGAAAGAGCCTCAGATCCACAAAGTCCCTTCCACCAGGTGGCTGATGAGATATATTGGCACGACTGCCAAATTGCCTATGGTGCCATTCCAAAGCCCTTGCTTGGAAGTGTACTTCGCCAGACTGCCAAGAACCTTGCCCTCTTCCAGGCCAAGGTGGCGAGACACGGTAGTATAGGCTTTGTTGATCTCTGCACCAGACAGGATGCTCTTGCCAGCGTGGGGTCCAACATGTATCCATTGTTTATGGGCTTTAGGCAGAAGTCTTCACGCTTTTTCATGTATTTCAGAACTTCAGTTTCCTCTGCTTAGAGCAACAGTGAAGTGGGCAGGGCAGTACAGATATCTTCTCTTACATCTGCAAGCAGAGTCTGAACATCAGACAGGATGGCATTGTCTCCCTCAATCCGTGCAATGGCTGCTATAGGTTTCAGGAGTTTCAGGCTGCTTACCACTCTCTCCCAAAATAAGTCATCCCGTAGGATCCTCTTGATGGGGCTGTCCATATCGGCAGACTGATACAGCTTGGAGAGACTCCTTCCCCTTCAGGAGACTGTCAAACATGACACCCCAACAGTAGTTGCTGGGCAGCTTCAATGTGGTGCTCTTATTCTTCTCACTTTCCTTGGTGAGGTAGATTGCTGCTATAACTTGATGACCCTTCACATACCTAACCATTTCCTTGGCTCTCTTGTAGAGTGTATCCATTGTTTTCAGTGCCATGATGTCCTTGAGGAGCAGTTTCAATGCATGAGCAGCACAGCCAATGGGTGTGATGTGAGGGTAGGACTCCTCCACTTTAGACCAAGCAGCCTTCATGTTCGCAGAATTGTCAGTCACCAGTGCAAATACCTTCTGTTGTCCAAGGTCATTGATGACTGCCTTCAAACTCATCTGCAATGTAGAGACCGGTGTCTGTTGTCCCTTGTGTCTGTGCTCTTGTAGAATACTGGTTGAGGGGTGGAGATGATGTAGTTAATTATTCCTTGCCCACAAACATTCAACCACCCATCAGATGATTGCAATACAGTCTGCTTTCTCTATCATTTCAACTCTGTGGAACTCTGTGTCCAGCAAATGAGTAGATAAAGCATGTCTGGTTGGAGGAGTGTATGCTGGGCGAAGAACATTCACAAATCTCTTACAATACACATTGCCTGTGAGCAGAGGTGAACCAGTTGCATACACAGCTCGAGCAAGACATCCATCAGCATTTCTCTAACTATGTTCCTCCATTGAGTAAAAAAAAACATCTGATTCCAAGAGGACCATGAGCTGTTGCTATCGATAAGGTGTCCGATTCATCATTTTCACCTCAAATAAAAGTAGAGGACCTTTTGTCAGAGGTTGCATGTTGTGTGCGCTGAGGGAACTTTATGCACTTGGCCAGATGATTCTGCATCTTTGTTGCATTCTTCACATATGATTTGGCACAGTATTTGCAAATGTACACAGCTTTTCCTTCTACATTAGCTGCAGTGAAATGTCTCCACACATCAGATAGTGCCCGTGGCATTTTCCTGTGAAGATTAGAAAAGAAATTWWWWWAAAAAACGAATACAATTCCATGTACAGATAAATAGTTAAGCAGTTAGATTAAACAACTCCTTTGTAAGATAAATGTTTTCAAATGAAACATGTATGGAAACTGGTGAATTAACCCTCCTCAGTTAGCAGGCTCAAGCAAGCTAAAACCCACATGGTAGCAAAAACTAACTAGCAGAAATTGTTAACAAGTTAGAAATTACTTAAACGCTTTGCTGTAGGCTACTATTTACTAGTTAACAACAAATCATGCATGTCATATAAAATATATTCACCCCACCCAGTATTGTAATCAAAACTTACCAGAAAGCATGTAGTCCTTGGCTCAGACAGTGTAGTAGTGTGGGCTCAATAGAATCTCATTAGTGTGCAGGATCTTGAGAATCAGCTGTACATGTAATGGAAGAATGCACTGTGCATGCAGAAGGTTGCAATTCCATTGAATTGGGGATAGTTTAACCAAAATATGCCACAAGACCTAGAATTGCCTTATGTGTATCCCACAAAAAAGGTTCACTGTTATAAGTTAAGCAAAATTCCCAAAATTCCTGGGCTGAACTTCCCATGGAAAATTCCCAACCCTTTGCAACCCTATATGGGTTTGACCATTTGAAATCTCAAAACCGAACAATTACCATAATCACAACATTCAACTGGTCGTTCAAAACATCACTGTTTCCATTCAAATGAACATTTGAACGTTTGGCAGTGCCTTCCCTTATCAAACTCTTTACCGACATATTACAGCTGATATAACACTATTTGCTTTTCAGAAATGAGCACGAAACAATCAAGGCTAAAGGTCAGAAACTATCCCGAACACACACTGTACCTTATTCACACTGTATGGCCGACCCAAATCACACTGTGCTGACTCAGATACTTTCTTCTCGCCTTGTCCTTTCTAGAATGGTTCCAGCTTTATCAATAAATGTATTGAGGACGTCGTCCCCACAGTGACTGTACGTACATACCCCAACCAGAAGCCATGGATTACAGGCAACATTCGCACTGAGCTAAAGGGTAGAGCTGCCGCTTTCAAGGTGCGGGACTCTAACTCGGAAGCTTACAAGAAATCCCGCTATGCCCTGCGACGAACCATCAAACAGGCAAAGCGTCAATACAGGGCTAAGATTGAATCATACTACACCGGCTCCGACGCTTGTCGGATGTGGCAGAGCTTGCAAACTATTACAGACTACAAAGGGAAGCACAGCCGCGAGCTTCCCAGTGACACGAGCCTACCAGACGAGCTGAATCACTTCTATGCTCGCTTCGAGGCAAGCAACACTGAGGCATGCATGAGAGCATCAGCTGTTCCGGAAGACTGTGTGATCACGCTCTCCCTAGCCGACGTGAGTAAGACCTTTAAACAGGTCAACATACACAAGGCTGCGGGGCCAGACGGATTACCAGGGCGTGTGCTCCGACCATGTGCTGACCAACTGGCAGGTGTCTTCACTGACATTTTCAACATGTCCCTGATTGAGTCTGTAATACCAACATGCAGAACACCATAGTCCCTGTGCCCAAGAACACAAAGGCAACCTGCCTAAATGACTACAGACCCGTAGCACTCACGTCCGTAGCCATGAAGTGCTTTGAAAGGCTGGTAATGGCTCACATCAACACCATTATCCCAGAAACCCTAGACCCACTCCAATTTGCATACCGCCCAAACAGATCCACAGATGCAATCCCTATTGCACTCCACACTGCCCTTTCCCACCTGGACAAAAGGAACACCTATGTGAGAATGCTGTTCATTGACTACAGCTCAGCGTTCAACACCATAGTACCCTCAAAGCTCATCACCAAGCTAAGGAACCTGGGACTAAAAACCTCCCTCTGCAACTGAATTCTGGACTTTCTGACAAGCCGCCCCCAGGTGGTGAGGGTAGGTAGCAACACATCTGCCACGCTGATCCTCAACACTGGAGCTCCCCAGGGGGGCGTGCTCAGTTCCCTCCTGTACTCCTGTTCACCCACGACTGCATGGCCAGGCATGCCTCCAACACCATCATTAAGTTTGCTGACGACACAACAGTGGTAGGCCTGATCACCGACGAGACAGCCTATAGGGAGGAGGTCAGAGACCTGGCCAGGTGGTGCCAGAATAACAACATATCCCTCAACGTAACCAAGACTAAGGAGATGATTGTGGACTACAGGAAAAGGAGCACTGAGCACGTCCCCATTCTCATCGACGGGGCTGTAGTGGAGCAGGTTGAGAGGTTCAAATTCCTTGGTGTCCACATCAACAACAAACTAGAAGAATGGTCCAAACACACCAAGACAGTCGTGAAGAGGGCACGACAAAGCATATTCCCCCTCAGGAAACTAAAAAGATTTGGCATGGGTCCTGAGATCCTCAAAAGGTTCTACAGCTGCAACATCGAGAGCATCCTGACCGGTTGCATCACTGCCTGGTACGGCAATTGCTCGGCCTCCGACCGCAAGGCACTTCAGAGGGTAGTGCGTATGGCCCATTACATCACTGGGGCAAAGCTGCCTGCCATCCAGGACCTCTACACCAGGCGTTGTCAGAGGAAGGCCCTAAAAATGCCAAGTCTAGGACAAAAAGGCTTCTCAACAGTTTTTACCCCCAACTCATAAGACTCCTGAACAGACTATTTGCATTGTGTGCCCCCRCAACCCCTCTTTTACACTGCTGCTACTCTCTGCTTATCTTATATGCATAGTCACTTTAACTATACATTCATGGAAATACTACCTAAATTGGCCCGACCAACCAGTGCTCCCGCACATTGGCTAACCGGGCTATCTGCATTGTGTCCCACCACCCCCTCTTTTTACGCTTCTGCTAATCTCTGTTCATCACATATGCATAGTCACTTTAACGATACCTACATGTACATACTACCTCAATAAGCCTAACTAACAGGTGTCTGTATATAGCCTTGCTACTCTTTTTTCAAATGTATTTTTACTGTTGTTTTATTTCTTTACTTACCTACACACACACCTTTTATTTTCTCGCACCATTGGTTAGAGCCTGTAAGTAAGCATTTCACTGTAAGGTCTACACCTGTTGTATTCGGCGCACGTGACAAATAAACTTTGATTTGATTAGCTACGGCTAGCCCGTAACCAGGCTAGCCCAGTTCAGCCCTATAGTGTGAATCGGACTACAGTGTCCCTTTATGTCAATTACATCTAACTCATAACAAGAATGACTTAGGGCCAAATCCTCAACTTGGGATATGCATGAGGCAACTTGTACTTGACAAAAATCCTTGACATATTGCAAGATTAATGTCCATTCCTTCAGTGTTGAACCTTTCTCTGCCCCAAGGGGCATAGGAAAGTTAGGATTTGTCCAAAGGGTGGCGGGTAAGTTACACTTTCTGCACTTGTTATGGACAAATCCAAACTTTAACTCTCTGGGTGCCACTGGGATGTGAGGCGAATGAGGTGAAAAATTCAGAATGTTTTCAGTTAGCGATGTTATGAATAGATCAGACATGATAGATCATCATATCTGAACATTCTGTAACTTTGAGCGCTCCTGAAAAGGGCTGTCCGTGTTCATTAGGACACGCCATGATCAGTTCCAAATAGTCCCTACCCATTTCAGTCCAATTTCTTCCATTTGGAGCCTAATGAACATGACCTAGGCCAGGGCTACATGATATAGGCCAAAAAATTTAATTGCTATTTCTTTTACCAAATATAGCGGTCTGATTTGCGATATAGATCAAAACACGAGTCTACTGTTGGAATCATAAAAGTAGAATGGAATTTAAGAAGCAAAGTGGAAAGCAGCATTGTTCTTGTTTGGAACAATCGGTTAACTGCATTTGACCTAACAGAGCAGCATGCAAACTTATTTTGAATCTAACAGTGGGGAGGAAGAACTGTGCTGCTTGAGTGCGCTGCAAGGCTTTGTGTGCGTGGGAAGCAGCTGCAACAGGAGACAGGGAAAGAGACGACAGAGTAAACTATGACGATATTGACAAAAATCCATATCACGAAAAAATAATTTTTTTGCGATACTGATCAATTATATTTTTGGAAGGTGCACAGTTACTCTCCGCCTTTCTTACATCATCTCAAAGAAATGTCCATAATATATTAGCCTAAGTCATTTGGTTACCAGGTGGATCTAGCAAAAGGCTGCAAAGGAAAGTAAGGCATAATAAACATTTTCCCCAACTCAACTTTATTCAGAAAAGCGTCACACACATTAAATTGAGATATGAACAACTGACAAGGGCAAAGTTCCCAGCGCTTATGTCAAAATCCTTCTGGGTAACTTTACCTTTCATTGTAAACAAAAAATACATTTTCCAAACCCAGTTGAGATTGTAATCAAAGCAAATTCAGCAGGATATGGTGGGAAATAGGCTATTAGAAGTGCCATCATTCTTTAATGAATTATATTGTTAATGTTGTCTTTGGTGTGCTTATCAATGCACAAACCCCTTTTCCACCACTCCTAATTAAAAATAATAATAATATTGATAGGTCATACGAAAGTTTTACAGAGCATGGAGTTTCAAATGCATGTATTTTAATGACTATTTTTAACAAAAGAACACCTGACTAATAAAAATATTTTAAAATCAGTCATCTTCCTCAAATATGGTCCGGAGAAAAGGATGATGGCCCATTTCTTTTTGCGAGAGTGATGGAATCTAATTTGATTGGTCCTCAACTCAAACACTTCATTCAGGATGAAGAGTTAGCAGGTTAAAGCTAAAGCATTCGTTGCCATAGAAATGTACTGAAAGGTGAGCCACCTTCGTGTCAACGGTTATCCCAAGTTAAACAAGGAATTGACCAAAAGTTAGCACAGTAACTTCTCTATCCAGCTTTGTGGTTCACCCCTCAGGGCTGTTTGTGTATTGTGCGGTGTGCGGGTTCTGCTCTCACCGTCTGTGTCCTCCACGGTTTGGATCATGTCGAGGTCCAGGGCCGTGTGTGTGTGTGTGTATGTGTGTGTGTTGAGCGCTCACCTTCTGTATCCTCCAGGGCTTGGATCATGTCGGGGTCCAGGGCCGTGCTGACCAGCATCTCCACATAGCTCCTGAACATCTCCCGCATGGCCCGGTTGTTCACCCTGCCTTGCACTGTCACTGCAGAGGTTACACACACACACACACACACAGTGTTGTCACAATACCTGTAGCAGAAATTGAGGAAAACAGGCATAATGGTTTCTTATGTTGTAACCCAGAGTCCCATTTGTTTCATCTCCAAGCTATAGCACACAATGTAACATAACACTCCTAAATGGCCAAAGAGCTTAGTCTGCATTGTGTTTTCCTTTATGCCATGGAAAATGTTGTACCGTATTATCGTGACAACCCTACACACACAGCTCTACCTATTTGCCCAACACATTCCTGAAAGCTTATTTTCGTCTTCCCTTCTATTCACTGCCTGGCGCACCTATTCCATTTATTATAGGGCAGATACAGACATTTCAAAAAATATGTTTTCACTTTTTCATAATGAGGTATTGTGAGAAGATGGATGGGTGAGAAAAATATAACTGTAATCCATTTTGAATTCAGGCTTTAACAACAAAATGTGGAATAAGTCAAAGGGTATGAATACTTTGAAGGCACTTACGAGGGCCCATAGGGCTCTGGTCAAAAGTAGTGCGCTGTATAGTGTTATGGTGTAACTATCAATAATCAGTTCAAAACTGCTTCACAAAAGAATAAAGTATTACAGGCTACATTCCCGGACACAGTTTATGACTAGCCTCAATGGAAATAGCTTTTTACTCCGAGAAACTCCATTGAGAATGCGTTTTAGTCCTGGACTAGGCTTAATCTGTGTCTAAGAAACTGGCCCTACAGGCAAAAAAACGCTTCTTACTCTCATCCTCGCTGGCTGCCTCCTCAGATGAGTCGGAATCAGACGACGAGGGGACCCCCTTCAGCCACTTCCTCTTTTTCGGAAGAGGTTCCGCCTTGACCTTGGCTGGCTTCGACTTGGGAGGGTGCTCTACCTTCTTCCCTTTCTCCACTCCCCCTTTCTTCTCCTTCCCCTTCCCTCGTTCTGTCGTTGCCACTGTGGCGGCCCGTTTCTCGGGCTTCTGAGACGGCTGCACCCTCTTCTCTTTCTCTCTCTGCTTCTCTTTCTCCCCCTCCTCTTTCACTAACGCAGCCGCCTTCTCCTTTTCTCGCTGTTCGTTCTTTGCCCTTGTTCTCTCCCTGGGCTCACGCTGCACCGGTGCCACTCGCTGCTCCCTCTCCTCCTTCTCAGCTCGAGGCGGGGTCTGGGTGGTGAGAAGCGGAGACGCCATTTTGGGGAGGGCCTGTTGCCTGTTGAAGAAGAGTAGAGAATTGAATAAAGAGAAAGCAACCATATTTCAGATGTCCAGTTCTATAACCACCCACTTCCAACCAAATAGATGACTACTAACCCTAATTTTGTGGGGGTCATGCCCTCTCACCCCCCTAGCTGGCAACTTTCAGTATGCTGGCTACTTCAGATTTTTGCGAACACTGGATGGCTAGATGGAAGTACAAACACCATGTTAGCTCTTTAGGCTAGTATTTTCCTCTTATGCCTTGTCCTTGGACATTCAACAGGACAGCACGCTCTGAAATTTATATTTAAAAGGTGCAAGTAAAAAAATGTCCAGACATATCTTTCGGACAACACTGTCCTATGAACTGTTCAATGACAAGTAGGAAGAAAACCTTTGAGAAGTGAAGGCATATACAATGTACAGTTGAAGTCGGAACTTTACATACACATAGGTTGGAGTCAWTAAATCTCGTTTTTCAACCACTCCACACATTTCTTGTTAACAAAATATAGTTTTGGCAATTCGGTTAGGACATCTACTTTGTGCATGACACAAGCAGTTTTTCCAACAACTGTTTACAGACAGATTATTTCACCATCACAATTCCAGTGGGTCAGAAGTTTACATACACTAAGTTGACTGTGCCTTTAAACAGCTTGGAAAARTCCAGAAAATGATGTCATGGCATTAGAAGCTTCTGATAGGCTAATTGACATCATTTGAGTCAATTGGAGGTGTACCTGTGGATGTATTTCAAGGCCTACCTTCAAACTCAGTGCCTCTTTGCTTGACATCATGAGAAAATCTAAATAAATCAGCCAAGACCTCAGAAAAAATATTGTAGACCTCCAACTCTGGTTCATCCTTGGGAGCAATTTCCAAACGCCTGAAGGTACCACGTTCATTTGTACAAACAATAATACGCAAGTATAAACACCATGGGACCATGCAGCCGTCATACCACTCAGGAAGGAGACACCTTCTGTCTCCTAGAGATGAACGTACTTTGGTGCGAAAAGTGCAAATCAATCCCAGAACAACAGCAAAGGACCTTGTGAAGATGCATAAGGAAACAGGTACAAAATGATCTATATCCACAGTAAAACGAGTCCTATATCGCATAACCTGAAAGGCCACTCAGCAAGGAAGAAGCCACTGCTCCAAAACCGCCATAAAAAAAGCCAGACTACGGAATGCAACTGCACATGGGGACAAAGATCGTACTTTTTGGAGAAATGTCCTCTGGTCTGATGAAACAAAAATAGAACTGTTTGGCCATAATGACCATCGTTATGTTTGGAGGAAAAAGGGGGATGCTTGCAAGCCGAAAATACCATCCCAACCATGAAGAACGCGGGTGGCAGCATCATGTTGTGTGGGTGCTTTGCTGCAGGAGGGACTGCACTTCACAAAATGGATGGCCTCATGAGGAAGGAAAATTATGTGTATATATTGAAGCAACATCTCAAGACATCAGTCAGGAAGTTAAAGCTTGGTCGCAAATGGGTCTTCCAAATGGACAATGACCCCAAGCATATTTCCAAAGTTGTGGCAAAATGGCTTAAGGACAACAAAGTCAAGGTATTAGAGTGGCCATCAAAAAGCCCTGACCTCAATCCTATCGAAAATTTCTTGCCAGAACTGAAAAAGTGTGTGCGAGCCAGGAGGCCTACAAACCTGACTCGGTTACACCAGCTGTCAGGAGGAATGGGCTAATTGAGTTTATGTAAACTTCTGACCCACTGGGAATGTGATGAAAGAAATAAAAGCTGAAATAAATCACTCACTATTATTCTGACATTTCACATTCTTAAAATAAAGTGATGATCCTAACTGACCTAAGACATGGAATTTTTACTAGGATTAAATGTCAGGAATTGTGAAAAACTGAGTTTAAATGTATTTGGCTAAAGTGTATGTAAACCTCCGACTTCAACTGTACATGTKTAAAATAAAGCCATTTTCACGCAAGACCGATGGCTATAGGCATGTATATTATTGTTCTGGCTTTATCTAGCTCTATTTGTGATTTTACCTTAACTCACTGGCTTGCTAGGTAATCAATCCTCTGACGATAACCATCTGATTATGTGTTAACTTGCACGAGGTGCATTTGAAGTTGCATGTGATCGTATGGCGTGGTCGGGAAATAGGTGTATAGATGCGTACCTCAGTCCGGATGGTCTGTGCCAGGGTCGTCGAGAGCACACTCTCACATAGTCCTTCTTGTTGATGTTCTCCAGGAACTTGACGTACAGGCGCTGGTATCGCCTCTTGGCATCTCCAAAGTAGCCCAGATACTAAGAAAAAGAAAGAGCAGCCATTTTGTTTATTGGGATGCCTAATAGCTACTTATTTAACAGATAGTCATCCTGGTGTCCACACAAATCAGTGGGTCTGTTCCAGGTCATCTTTATTGCAGTTTATTTGATTCTATATTCATAGTGTCTGAGTAGGACCAGGTTCCCACTGTCCATTTCTTATCATCGAAAACGAAAAATGCTGATCTAGGAACAGTTTTAGATCTCAGGAATAACGTCACTATGATATAGCACTCGTAAGATGCTCAGCGACTGCAATTAAGAAGACCTGAAACCAACAATCACACAGTTGGACAAAGCAGTGATCTTCATGTGGAACGTCAGTGGCACCTTTGGCACCTCATTTTGGAAACGGTACTGGAAGAGACTATCCGGACTTGTACTATGCAACGCTCATTTTCATTTACGAAATGTTTAAGACATTTTCCGATGCGTGCTCTGCTGATAGACAGAAACATGCATTCTGTGTAGACATTGAGCAGTGATCTTCATGTGTCGGGTCAGTGGAACACAAAATTAAGAGTACAGATTATTGTATGGGAAAATAAAGTTTCTGAGAAAGATCATTTGAAAAATACAAATCGTATTGAGTGAATGTATTTATTGAGATGAAAATGCAATGAATTGAAGGTTCTTTGTTGATGTAAAAATCTAAATTTAAAGATTAGGGTTGTGAGGTCCGGTAACAAGAAATTCTTTGAGAAAAAAWTTTAAATGGGGTATGAATAGTATGGATACCACTGTGCCGGGTGGACAGACCGACTGACTCACGTTGCTGGTGGCACAGAACTGCCTCTGTCCGTTCTTAATCTCAGGGCTGAACTTCTGCAGCAGGGCTTTCTGCACCCTCCAGATGGGGGGAGGTTCTCGACCGGTCTTCAGGGCCAGCTGGGGAAAGGATTTAATACAGTACATACTGAACACACACACAATCAACTTATGGAACAGATGGACTACATTGAGAAACAATCTAACTGTTGATCTGGTGGTTAGTGATGCCTTAATTATTTTACACAAAAACGCAAACACACAAATACCTTCATAGTTCCGATGTCTTCTACGCGCACCACAAACTCGTCCCTCTCTCGGAAAATGCCTTCCCCTCCACTCTCACTCTTGTCGTCCTCGCTCTCTCCAGCAATGGCGGCATCCTCCTGCTTCTGGGCCACGTGCAGCGAGGTGACCTGAGGGGCGGGGGCGTCTTCCGGGGACGCGGGGGGCTCCAGTGCTGGCTCGGGGGAATCCGAGGCCGGGGGAGTCTGGGAGGAGGGAGGGAGGGTGGCGGGAGCAGGAGGAAGAGAAGGAATGGAAGGAGGGAGGGGGCTCGGAGGTTGGGACTGCTTCTGTTGTGCCGCCTCTTGTGGGGGCAGGGGTGATGAAGGGAGAGAGAGGAGAAGTAAGGGGGAAGGCGGGGGAGAGGGAGAGAAGGACTGAGCGGGGGAGGCGGAGAGAGGTGAGGGACCGACTGGTGCCACTGGTGCAGAGGCTGGAATAAAAGGAGATAAGTGGTGATTTTTCTTCAAGAATCAAAATGTGAATCCACGCCATAACAGCCCAAAAATATTTTTCGGATGATAGAATATTCTGTCAATTCTCACATAGAAACTACATTGGGAGGAAGGATGTTTAACATGCTTTTCAAATTTGTATCAAAAACACAAAAAGAACCTAAGAAAATCATGATGAAAGTGGCCATTTTAGGCCCTTTTTAGACCTCTACAGTGCATTCGGAAAGTTTTCAGACCCCCTGATTTTTTCCACATTTTTATATTTTACAGCCTTATTCTAAAATGGATTGAATTGTTTTTTCCCCCCTCAATCTACCAACAACACCCCACAATGGCAAAGTAAAAAACATTTTCTATAAAGTTTTGCAAATTTATATTTAAAAACAAATCTGAAATAACATTTGCATGAGTATTCAGACCATTTACTCAGTACTTTGTTGAAGCACCTTTGGAAGTGATTAAAGCCTTGAGTCTTCTTGGGTATGACGCTACAAGTTGAGCACACGTGTATTTGGAGAGCTTCTTCCACTCTTCTCTTCAGATCCTCTGAAGCTCTGTCAGGTTGGATAAGGAGCGTTGCTGCACAGCTATTTTCAGGTCTCTCCAGGGATGTTCGATCCGGTTCACGTCCAGGCTCAGGCTGGGCCACTCAAGGATATTCAGTGACTTGTCTCGAASCCACTCCTTCGTTGTCTTGGCCGTGTGCTTAGGGTTGAAAGGTGAACCTTCGGCCCAGTCTGCGGTCCTGAGTGCTCTGGAGCAGGTTTTTATTAAGGATGTCTCTGTACTTTGCTCCTTTCATCTTTCCCTCAATCCTGACTAGTCTCCCAGTCCCTGCCACTGAAAAACATCCCCACAGCATGATGCTGCCACCACAATGCTTCACCATAGGAATGGTGCCAGGTTTCCTCCAGACATGACACTTGGCATTCAGGCCAAAGACTTCAATCTTGGTTTCATCAGACCAGAGAATCTTGTTTCTCATGGTCTAAAAGTCCTTTAGGTACCTTTTGGAAAACTCCAAGCGGGCTGTCATGTGCCTTTTACTGAGGAGTGACTTACGTCTGGCCACTCTACCATAAAGGCCTGATTGGTAGAGTGCTGCAGAGATGGTTGTCCTTCTGGAAGGTTCTTCCATCTCCACAGAGAAACACTGTCAGAGTGACCATGGGTTCTTGGTCACCTCCCTGACCGAGGCCCTTCTTTGGAACCACCAGCMCTGTGTTCTTCGGGACCTTCAATGCTGCAGAAATGTTTTGGTACCATTCCCCAGATCTGTGCCTCGACACAACCCTGTCTCGGAGCTCTACGGACAATTCCATCGACCTCAGGGCTTGGTTTTTGCTCTGACATGCACTGTCAACTGTGGGACCTAAAGACAGGTGTGCGCCTTTCCAAATCATCTGAAGGATGATCAATGGAAACAGGATGCACCGGAGCTCAATTTCAATTCTCATAGCAAAGGGTCTGAATACTTAAGGAAATAAGGTGTTTACATTTTTAATACATATGCAAAAAAAATATTAACCGTTTTCATTTTGTCATTATGGGTTAGTGTGTAAATTGACGACGAATTTGTTTCATTTAATCCATTTTTAGAATAAGGATGTAACGTAACAAAATGTGGAAAAAGTCAAGGGGTCTGAATACTTTCCGAAGGCACTGTACATGCCTCCTGTAAGACACTATGATCCGTGACCGTACATGATACAGACAACATCTGTGTCGTTATAGTGTGTTCTAACACATGGAGTATGTCTAGATTCTGAAATATAATTTCTCACGTTAATTTATTCAACATTAAAAATATTAATCTCTCAAAAGTACCCAATTTAATTTTGTTCATTTTATGAAAGAATATACTTTACGGGTACATCACATTTCCAGAATGGGCTCTCTGCTAATTTTGAAGTTYTGATAAATGTTATGTGCACAACCAACACGATGAACGGGAAAATTGATTAAAAGGAAACGTCTTCTGTTGGCGATTTGCCGAATGTGCAATCCTAAATAAGGGCTGTGATTGGTTAATGACCTATAAATGTAAATTTCTATGTATAAAATAGGGTCATATCGTCCAAAGTACAAGAGCCCACTTTGGAAATGGGAGTGTTTGAAGAGTATATTGTTCCAAACAAGGTTTAAAAACTGTACTTTTGAGATATTAAATATGTTGAAAAAATTTAATGTGAAAAAATMTATTTCAGAATTAAGACATACTCCAGTTGAGAGCCCACTATAAGGCAGGATTCCCCAAATGGCAGCCCGAATTTGGCCCACTGGGGATTTTATTTGGCCCCCGCAAGTTTAGCAAAAAAGTTATAATTATTATTATTTTATTTTTATTTTTATTGTTGGACATAAGACTGTAAAAACACCAGCAAATCAGCTCCAAGTGATTAACATTTTGGAAATCTGTTCCAAAGTATTACCACGCATAGTAGAGATATGTGATAGTWAACAAATGAAAGCAAGGTTTGAAATTATGTTTTAGTCAAATATTAAAGCCGTTTGGACTTCTTGCAGTCAATTTGCGGTCTACAAATATATTTACATTTAGCAGACACTCTTATCCAGAGCGACTGACAAGAGCTATTAGGGTTAAGTGCCTTGCTTAAGGGCACAGACAGATTTTTCACTGAGTCAGCTCAGGAATTAGATCCAGCAACCTTTCGATTACTGCTCCAACACTCTTAAATGATTGGTAATTATGTTCCTGCCCCCTGACCAGCCACTCAAGAAAAGGAAAATCGTCCAACGGCTAAATCTAGTCGATGATCCTTGCTATAAGGAGTATAATTACACAAAGATGTCTGTATGATGTATGGTTCGGTTCACAGATCATAGGGTCTTACAAAAGGCATGTATAGGTCTAAAATGGGCCTAAAATAAACCATGTTTGTGACACAAATGTAAAAAGCATGTCAAAGACCCTTCCTCCCAATGAAGCTTCTATGTGAGAATTTCCTGAACAATCTGAGATACAAAACATTTTTGGGCTGTCTTGGTGTGGAATAGCGCAATGGGTATCTATCATTCATTCAAATAACCAAAAACAGCTGTAAAGATCAGTGTGTCTGATTTAGTTCAAGCTATCAGATATATCATAACAATTGGGCTATCGTTTCATTTAATCAGTTCTTTACTATGTGTGCACAGGAAATGGATTCAATTACCGAATTCTACAGCAACTGCAAAGCCAGAGGCTAAAATCATAATTTTTCATGAGCTAAGCCGTGAAAATTAATTCTAAGAAAAATGGGGCACGAGCTGAAACAACAAGACTATGAAGAAAAGTATTGTAATAAATGAGATTTTTTTGGTGGTTCCACAAAGAGATGCACAATATAACAGCCTACATACATTCTCTGCCAATAAAACATATAGGCTATCAGTARCAGACGATAGTCGATATTATGGGACAGTTACGTATACAATTAAGTCTCAGCCAAAATAGTGAATATGTGGGGAATGTCCCAAAAATGACTACTAAGTGATCGTTTGCAACATCCACTACCTGACTAAAATTATCGAAAAGTACCGCTCGAACATCTGATTCCAAAATCATGGGCATTACTATGTAGTCGGTCGCCCCTTTGCTTCTATAACAGCCTCCACTCTTCTGGGATGACTTTTCACTAGATGTTGGAACATTGCTGTGGGTTCTTTCTCCATTCAGCCACAAGAGCATTAGTGAGGTCGGGCACTGATGTTGGGTAATTAAGCCTGGCTCGCAGTAGGCGCTCGAATTCATCCCAAATGTGTTCAATGGGGTTGAGGTCAGGCCTCTGTGCAGGCCATTCATGTTCTTCCACACTGATCTTGACAAACCATTTCTGTATGGACCTCACTTTGTGCACAGAGGTATTGTCATGCTGAAAAAGGAAAGGGCATTCCACAACCTGTTGCCACAAAGTTGGAAGTACAGAATTGTCTAGAATGTCACTGTATGCTGTAGCGTTAAGATTTCCTTTCACTGGAACTAAGGGACCTAGCCCGAACCATGAAAAACAGCAACAGACCATTATTCCTCCTCCACCAAACTTTAAATTTGGCACTACGCAGAGGGGCAGGTAGCGTTCTCCTGGCATCCGCCTAACCCAGCTTTGTCCATCGGACTGCCAGATGAAGTGTGATTCATAACTCCAGAGAAAGCATTTCCACTGCTCCAGAGTCAAATGGCGGCAAGCTTTATACCACTCCAGCCGACGCTTGGCACTGCGCAGGGTGATCTTAGGCTTGTGTGCAGCTGCTCAGCCATGGAAACCCATTTCATGGAGCTACCGACAAAAAGTTATTGTACTGACACTGCTTTCAGAGGCAGCTTGGAAATTGGTAGTGAGTGTTGCAACCGAAAATACGATTTTTACGCGCTTCAGCACTCTGCGGTCCCGTTCTGTAAGCTTCTGTGGCCTACCACTTCACAGCTGAGCCAGTGTTGCTCCTAGACGTTTCCACTTCACAATAACAGCACTTACAGTTGACCGGGGCAGCTCTAGCAGGCATGAAATTTCACTAACTGAATTGTTGGAAAGGTGGCATCCTATGACGGTGCCACGTTGAAAGTCACTGAGCTATTCAGTAAGGCCATTCTACTGCCAATGTTTTTCTATGGATATTGCATGGCTGTGTGCCCAATTTTATACACCTGTCAGTAAAAGGCACATGACAGCCTGCTTGGCATTTGCCAATCGGCACCTAAAGACTCTCAGACCACAAGGAACAAGAGAATCTCGTCTGATGAAACCAAGATTGAACTCTTTGCCCTGAATGCCAAGCGTCATGTCTGAAGGAAACCTGGCACCATTCCTACGGTGACGCATTGTGGTGGCAGCATCATGCTGTGGGGATGTTTTTCAGCGGCAAGTACCTGGGAGACTAATCAGGATCAAGGCTAAGATGAAAGGAGCAAAGTACAGAGAGATCCTTGATGAAAACCTGCTCCAGAGCGCTCAGGACCGCAGACTGGGCCGAAGGGTCACCTTCCAACAGGACAACAACCCTAATCACACAGCCAAGAAAACGCATGAGTGGCTTCGGGACGAGTCCTTGAGTGGTCCAGCCAGAGCCCGGACTTGAACCGGATCAAACATCTCTGGAGACCTGAAAAAAAAAGCTGTGCAGCAACGCTCCCCATCCAACCTGACAGAGCTTGAGAGGATTTGCAGAGAAGAAAGGGCACAACTGTCAAAATACATGTGTGCCAAGCTTGTAGTGTCATTCCCAAGAAGACTCAAGGCTGTAATTGGTGCCAAAGGTGCTTCAACAAAGTACTGAGTAAAGGGTCTGAATTAGGGACGCACGATATACTGGTGAACATACCAGAAATTGGCCAAAATGATCTAAAAATGCCAACATCGGTGTCAAAGTTACCATGCATACCTATATAACGTAGGTACATGACGTAATGACACCACGTAAAATGTTGGCTACACGTGCAACACAGCATTCCTAACCTAGCCCACAATGTCTGCTATGTGGATCAAGAAGTCAACAAATCGAGCATTCATTTGAAAGAGTAAGAAAATTTCAGCGAGGCAACTCAAAAGCGAAATCCAATTAAGCCAAGATAATGGAATTCGGTTCTCTGTCGTGGGTGATGTAGGCTTTCGCCGACTGGTCGAGCACCGGTACACACTACCAAGCGCGCCATTTTTCAGATGTTGCCCTACCGGAGTTACACAGTAATAGCGTCACTGCAATTAGCGTCACAACATACATACTATGGAATCCCGTTTCTTTGCGTGTCAAAAAAGATACAGTAGCACTGTCAAAGCTGTACAAAAAAGTCTGCAAACAAGCGAACACCGGCCACGAACGATGTGTTTTCAATACCGTGTTTGTAATAAACATCATTTGTTCGACCACAACTTCTGGGGTAGCTAGCTTTAGCACCAATACAACCAGCCCGAAAACAATGAGCAGTAGAAACTGCAGTCATTTTCATTTTTCTTAGCAATGATTTAGGAATCATTGTGAGTAGGTATTAGCTAGGTTGCCACTTGTTCACCTATTAAAATTGATCTTCAGTTCATGTAAATAAATAGCTAGCCAGCTACTTAACCCTGTTGCCCAAAGCTAACATTATAAGCAGCCAGCTAGCTTCATCTGGCTAGTGAGCCTCGACCGGACCGGGTTATGTGTTGTGAAGCTAGCCACAATAAGGATTAGTCACAATAGTGGAATTTGCGGTTTGCAGTTAAAATAAAAGGCTTCATATGATCTGTATCAGCCCGGTATTTCCCTTACCTTCCAATCTGGGTGCACCAAGTATCTCCAGCTCCTCCTCTTCCATATCATTCACTTCACTCTCATTATCACCCCCTCCTCGCATCTTCCTCTCTTCCTCCTCCTCATCATTCTCCTCCATCTCCCGGTCCTCTCGCTGTAGTACTGCCGGCTCGGCCGCCTGGGGCTGGGTGTGAGGGTTGTGTGAGGGGGGCTGGGGGCTAAGGGCTGGGGGCTGCAGGGTGGTCGGTGTGAGCGGGGCCTGGCTGGGTTGGTCTTGGGACTGGGGTGGGGGAGAAGGCGGGGGCGGCTGAAGCGAGGCCAGCTGCGGCGTGTCGTAGAGAGCCGAGATGGCCGAGGAGATGCTTTTCTGCAGGTCCTGGTTCTTGCCCACCGAATCCTCCTCGTCTGAGGAGAACGAGGGCAGCGTCTCCAAGTTCCTCTTCAGCTCGTCGTCCAGGGTGCGCTTGCAGGGACTGGGGCAGCCCCCTAGGCCACTGTTGCTCTTGCCCTCACCAAACTGAGGCAGTGTTGGAGGGGGTGCCGGGGACAGGGGACAGAGCCCTTCAGATTTGAGAGGGGAGACGTCACTGTTTCCTGATTGCATTTCCAAGCCCGGAGGTCTCTTTCCCGACTTGAGGAAGTCCATGAAGGAGGCCATGCAGTCTGATTTCTCAATCCCCTGAGAGAGACAGAGAGGGAGAGGTTACAGGGGGAATAGAGAGAGCGAGAGAAAATAGACAGTTCATGAGAGAGGGAAATACTGAGTTCCCTCTTCATTTGACCAGCTAAAGCTAACATTTTGTCACATACAACACGCAGGATTAACCATAATAGCTGACTGATTGAGTGGCCAAACAGAGTCTAATCGTCCCTTACCCTTCCATCCATCCCCTCGCCATCCACTCCGTCACTCTGTATCTGGCTCTTCTGCTTGCTCTTGTCCTGGATCCTGTTGGAGTCTACCCCTTCGCACAGGGGTCCAGGACTTAGGCCAAGGGAGGGAGCAGAGCCCACTGAGCCGTCTGATAGAGCGGGGTCCGTGCCGGACAGAGAGTCTGTCCTCAGCAGGGCTTCGGAAGAGGACATGGAGCCGATGGGCAGTTTGATCTAAGACAGGAAAAATAGAGGAAATGTTTGAATAAAACGCCAATAGAGTAAAAGTACAATACAGTAAACGTGGCTATTCCCACCACCTTAAAGGAACATTACACTCAAATTAAAAGTTGTCAGATGTATTTGGAACTCAAGAGAAGTCTGATGTCCTGATGCATTCGRATCCCATGTCATCATGAGTTCGCATTCTATGTCATCGGTTACGTAGATCCATGTTTACGAGATGTGGTTTAATCTTGACAGACTACTTTAAAGATCTGAAACCATTTGACAAACTTTGATTTAAAAGTGTAATGTCCCTTTAAGTATAAACCTGCAATGACATGGGACAGCAGGTAGCCTAGTGGTTAGAGCGTTGGACTAGTAACCGAAAGGTTGCTAGATCGAATCCCCGAGCTGACAAGGTAAATATCTGTCGTTCTGCCCCTGAACAAGGCAGTGTTCCTAGGCCGTCATTGAAAATAAGATTTGTTCTTAACTGACTTGCCTAGTTAAATAAAGGTAACATTTTTTAAATTACATCTACATTTCCCCCTGGGAATTAACAGTTCAGTTCCATTCAATTTATCCACGCTCACCTTGAGATGCGGTATGGGCTCCTGATGCTGTGGGGGTGGAGCCTGGTGGTGGAGTTGATGCTGTTGCCGATTAAGGTGGTGTTGCTGCATCTGCTCCTTCCCAGTTATCTCCATAAACATGTCGTCTCTCCTCCCTCTCCCTCGGCCTCCGCCACCACCACGGCCCCGTTTAACCTCAATTCCTCCTCCATACCCACTTCCTGCTTCGGTTGCTCCTCCCATTTCACCTCCAATCATTCCGCGGGGTTCGTGCTGCTCGGGCTGCGGGCGAATGCGAGGCCTACCCCTGGGCCTTGGAGGCCCTGCTCTCTTTGGCTTGGTGGGCTTACGGCCCCTCTTCTTGGGCCCGTCCTGCGGCAGGAGCTGGGGAGGGGGGCAGAGGGAGGGGTAGCAGGAGGAGTGGTAGAAGTCGAGGTCGCCCATGAGGGGGCTGAGCGTGCCTCCTCCTCCGGCCCCACCTCCTGTCTTACGGCAGCTGGAGACCAGGTCAGGAAGGTGGTCAGGGAGCCGGCGGCTGTTCAGACGGATGTCCGCCGGCTGGTTGTCCTTGTCCTCATCATCCTCAAACTCATACTCCTGCGCGTAGCTCTTTTTGGGCAGTGTGTTGGGGTCTCGACGCTCCTTGAGCAGGTGGAACGAGCTCGACTTGAGGAGCTTCTTGGGGCGCGACGAGCAGAAGATGGGCGAGGTGAGGCCTCCAGGGCCGGCACCAGTGCCGCCGGTGCACCCGCCTGGACTAGAGGACTGGATCAGGCCCAGCTGCGCCGTGTTAACAGTGGAGGGCAGCTCATGGGTCTTGAGAGAGTCCAGGTCCAGGGTGCGGTTGCCGGACTCGGAAAGCCTGTGGCAGTACTGCCCATAGCCCTGGTCGCCCAGCATTTCATACCCGGCTCCTCCGCTTCCCCCTCCTGAATTATCCTTCATGGGCTCCTCATGGCCCCCTCCTGGTCCCTCCTGGTTCATCTCCTCCTGCACTGGGCCAGCGCCTCCGGCACAGCTCGACTTGGAGAAGTCGTCAGAGCAGAACATGTCCTCCATGCCGGGGAAGAAGGAGCGGTCCTCGTCCTGCAGGAGCGAGTCCGGGAAGCAGATAGAGGTGAGTGTGACAAAGCGGTTCTGGCTCTGGCCACAGCTTTTCTCCACAGGGCTGACCGTGTCGAATGGGTGCTGCTCGGTGCGCTGATGCTGGTCTATTTGGACCTGCTGGCCTGGGGTGAGCTGGGACGGGTGGGACTGGGACTCCTGTTGGGAATGGGTGGAGGGAAGGGGCTGGGGGTGAGCGTGGCCATGGGAGTGGGGGTGGTGCCCCGAGTGGCTTTGCTGGTGGTGGGAGTTGGGATGTTGATGGTGTTGGGGGAGGTGGTGCACGTGCAAGGGGGCGGATAAGCCCATGTCGGGCTCAGAGAGGAACGAGTGGAGCTCCGAGGCGGAGTGTTGAGGGTTATGGGACGAGAGCCTCTGCTGCTCTTGCTGCTGCTGCCTGTGGCGCTCTCCGCTCCCTCCACCTCTTCCTCCTGCACCACCACCACCTCCTCCTCTCCTCTCTCCCCCTCCGTCTGCACTGGAGGTCTGGGAGAGTGAGCGCTCAAGCATGTCCAGGGAGGACACCACCGAGCTCTGCTGTCGCTGCTTGGACTGGCTCTGGTCTTGCCGAGGAGGTCCGTGGTTGTAGTGAGCCGCTGCCGCTGCGACCTCCAAAGCCTGGGACTGGAGTTGTAGCTGAAGCTGGGAGGCCTGCTGGGTCTGGGACTGGTGTTTGCCCGCGCCCATTCTCCCTCCGGCTCCATCCATCATAGCTTGTTGCTGGCTCACTGAATGCTGCTGCTGATGGGGCTCCATCTTGTTGCGAGTGGTGTGGGACAGCACAGACTGGAGCAGGTGGGGCGGCTGGTGGGACTGGTCCGTGGGGGAATCCATGAGGGAGGCCGAGGATTGAGAGTGCTGTTGCACCTCGGGGTTCTTGCGAGGGTACACCAGCTCGGAGCGCTCTTGTGGATTCTTCTGCAGCTCCATGTGAGCGTGGGACTGTAGGTGGCTGTGGGAGGCGGCGTGCTGCTGCTGCGTGTGGGAGGAGTGTTGGGGGCCCAGGGAGTGCTGGGAGTACGGGTCGCTCCGGCCGTAGTGCACCACCGACCCCAGGGAGTCGTGGTGGTGTAGATGGGGGTGGCTTTGCTCGGCACCTCCTCCGCCACTCCTGCCACCGCCTTCACTGTCATTCCTCTGTTGTTGTTGATGTTTCTTGAGAGACATCTCCAGCTGGCTGTCTAGGCCCGTGACCGCGCCTCCAGATCCGGCACCGGAGGTGGCGCTGTGGGTGCGGATGACGCTCTGGAGGTGGTATCTCTCCTCAGAGCTCTTGCCCAGCTCGTAGGACGACAGCCCCTTGCCGCCGTCCGTGGTAGAGGGGACAGGCTGCAGAGGTGCCTGTTGTTGGGCCGTCTGTTGAGGTTGTTGCTGCTGGGAGTGGTGATGGGACGCCTGGGGTGTGGGACTGGCCTGGGCTTGGAGAAGGTGCTGGATCAAAAAGTCATCATCATCGTCCACATCTTCTTGGGACCTCTGGGGGCCCACACCTAGCATGCGGCTGGAGTCGGACTTGGTCTTGTTGGCAGTGGGGTGGTAGGACTGGGACGTGGGACCTCTGGTGTCGGGGTAGCCCTGAGGGGAGGAGATGAAGGTGGGAGAGAGGACAGAGGAGATGTATTTGTTGGAGCCCGTTCCTCCCGGGGACTGGGTGGGACAGGCAGGGGTGGGGGAGTGCAACCCTGGACGGATGATCCCAGAGTTAGCCGACGGAGAGGGGCTAGACTCAGGGATATGGTAAGACCCTACTCTGGCGCCACCTCCTCTCTCATTGGCCATACTGCTCCCAGCTCCTCCTGAACCGGAGTTCCCGCTTCCTGCGGTGGTGCTACCACCGCCTCCTGAGGTTCCGCCCACCGACGACCCGCTCGACTGTAAAAGAGCTGGGGAGTGGCCGGGGCCGTAACCTAGCGATGGACATCCCGCTCCGCCCAGAGAGGAGGGGACGGACCCATAGGCAGAGTCAGCCCCGTAGACCACATCAGCCGAGTACGACTGGCTTCGCCCTCCCAGGCTGCCGTAGCCTTTTCTTCCCCCGGCTGAGCTCAGGTCCTGGGCCTGAGGGGAGCTGAAGCCGCCATAGGACTGGGGTAGGTGGGAGGGAGGGGGCTGGCTGGGAGAGTATGACTGGTTCTGCTGTTGTGGCGGGGTTTGACCTGTGAGGGCGGCGGCGGGGGGTTTCACTGGGGGCACGGGTGAGCCGTAGCCTGAGAGGCTGTGTTTGGGTAAGGGCTGCTGGACAGATGTGGACGAGGTAGGAGGGGGTTGCTGCTGGGGAGCTGGAGCACTCTGAGGGGGAGGCTGCTGTCTAGACGGGGCCGAGCTGGAGCTGGAGGGGGGGAGTGAGTTGGAGGGGTGGGCTCCCGAGGCAGAGGAGGAAGAGGAGGTCGTCGAAGAGCTGGAGGACGCAGAAGGGGGAGTGTGAGGGGTACGGGAGGAGGACGCCGAGCTGGTCGAGGAATAGCCGTTGCTGGAGTTGCTCTTGGCGCCCTTTCCCGCTGCTGAAGATGAGGTGGAGATCGAGTAGGGGGGCTGGATGATGGGCCGGTACACCTGTTCCGTCCGGGAAGAGGCCTTATGGTCCGAGGGGCTCTGGTCACCCAGGGGGCTGCAAGAGAGGCCGGCCTGCCTGTGGTGGGCTATCTGCTGGTACCCAGCCCCGCCGCAGCTGAGGTAGTGCTGCAGGGAGTGGGCCGCTGAGGAGGAGAGCTGGGACTGGGACGGCGTGGGCCGCTGGTAGTGCTTGATCACGCTGTCCTGCCGGGGCACAGCCCTCTCCTGGATCGAGTTGGACTGGGCCTGAGCCTGGGCTGAGGAGAACACTGAGGCGTTGTACAACTGGGAGGACTGGTCCTGCAGCTGAGAGGACAGCAGGTTGAACTGGTGGGACTGTAGGTGCCGCGTTGATGAGGCCTGGGCCGACGAGGCGCCTGTAGGGTCCTGTCCGCCCCGGTAGGCTGTGGTGGCGCCCTGGGAGGGCAGGAGGCGGTCAAAGCCCAGGCTGGACTGAGAGGGACCCTTGATATGCAACAGAGGGTCGTGGGGGGAGAGGAGTCCGTTGGAGGTGGAGTTGAACGTGGGCGTGTCCTGGAGGGCGGGGAAGGAGCGGCTGGAGAAGGAGGCCGGGTGCTGATAGGCAGACAGGGCCGAGGAAGAGGTGAAGGAGCCCGAGCCGGGGAGGGGCCCGGAGATGAAGAGCTCAGCAGGGGCCGGGGTGTGTATCGCTGTCAGGGCCAGATGGAGACAAGACGACTATTATTCAAAATCCATCAACAGAAAAAACTGACAAGCATGACTAAATAATTGTACCCCCACCCCCCTCCCTTAACAAGTAAAAAGCTAAATAATCCAATATGCAAATGAAACCAACATAATCTCACCAATAATGCAGACATGCAAGATGAATGACAATTTGATAGAACGTGTGAGGCGTTGGAAATGTCAAAGACTTTCGCCACCCCGTTTTGAATGTCAACACAGGGCTGGTCACATGCTCACCTGTCTGCCAGGACGGCGTGCGGAACTGGGAGAGGAGGGAGGAGGCGGAGGGGGGAGCCTGTGGACCTCGCTGGGACTCCAGAGCGGAGATCAGATTCATGACCGAAGCATCTGGACCAGAGGGGCTGGCATGGTGCAGGCCTGTTTCAAATAGTCCAGAGAGACCTGATGGGACAACAAATACAACCATGAGTAAACCGTGACGATCATGTCCCTTTTCACAGATTATGCAAACAGGGCATTTAGAGAGATTGCTATATCTACGTGATTAAATGGCATAACTTTGATGAATAGGTCAAGGAGTGTCCATTACAACATAATACAATGATGTAGTCCTAACAGATGTTATCAATCTGATTTGGCCCTATATTTTACCAGGTAAAATACAGGTTTTTCCTGTACACACAAAAGGGGTTTCCATAGAAACTGCATTTTTCAGTGGCTGCAACTGTAGTGCCAGCAGCATGGCCAGTCATAACACCTGTACTGTGGCGACACAATTAAAGGTGTGTGACATATCCCTCACCCAAACTCCGTCCTGCTCCCCAAGCCCCGCCTTGGCCAGAGCTGCCTGGGTGGTGATTGGTGGAATAGCCCTGCAGAGGATGGGGAGTGCCGTAGGTTTGTCGATGGAGAAGTTCCGACTCCGGGTGTGATGATCTGGAACTTCCATAGACGAGACTAGGGAGGAGAAGAGGTCATTTATTCAACTGTTCAAGTCCAATTGCCTTCATTTTCATAAACCTTTGTCCCAAAGGTGACCTCTGGGAGACGCCATGAAATTTAAACAGATGCAAATCCTATGTAAGTAGGCCTACGATGTAAATACACTAAGAACATTGTTGAGCTTGAAGGTCATGACTAACTACCGCACTCTTCAGAAAACTGTAAGATCTTAGTTATTCAGATGCATTAGTCAACTTCGAGTGCATCTCCATCCTAATAAAATGATCACTGTAGCTCATTATTCTTCAAATTGTAAGAAGTTAGAATATTAGAGTATGATTACTCAAAATCAACTCAGAATGAATACTAAAATATGATTGCCATCTTAATGCCTGTTGTAGACTTCATTTACAATTCCTGTCCATGATATTTTACCAACACATGCCTTTATGCATGGACCTACAATATGGAAGCCCAATAACACCACCCAAAAAAATGACTTGATACTATCTCAAAAATGTTATACCATCTCAAGGCCTACATACAGGATATGTTTCTTCATTAGTAGCATTGTGTGGTGTATTCCAAATATCCACATGGCAGAGATCAGTACAGCAATCAAACAAAAGCTGACCGAGCTTGCTTTATGCAGGGTTGCATCGTGTAGGTCTACAGTGCATTTGGAAAGTATTCAGAACCCTTGACTTTTTCCACATGTTGTTACGTTACAGACTTATTCAAAAAAATTATTAAATACAATTTTTCCTCATCAATCTACACACAATACCCCATAATGACAAAGAAAACAACAGGTTTAGAAATGTTGGCAGAAATACCACATTTCCATAAGTATTCAGACCCTTTGCTATGAGAATCGAAATTGAGCTCTGGTACATCCTGTTTCCATGGATCATCCTTGAGATGTTTCTACAACTTGCTAAAAATAAAAAATAAACAATTTCACCTTCATTTAACTAGGCCAGTAAGTTAAGATCAAATTCTTATTTACAATGACGACCTACCGGGGAACTGTGGGTTAACTGCCTTCAGGGGCAGAACAACCTATTTTTACCTTGTCGGCTCGGGATTCAATCCAGCAACCTTTTGGTTACTGGCGCAATGCTCCAACCACTAGGCTACCTTGGAGTCCACCTGTGGTAAATTCAATTGATTGGACATGATTTGGAAAGGCAAACCCCGTTCTATATAAAAGGTCCCACAGTTGACAGTGCATGTCAGAGCAAAAACCAAGCCATGAGGTTGAAGGAATTGTCCGTAGAGCTCCGGGACAGGATTGTGTCGAGGCACAGATCTGGGGAAGGGTACCAAAACATTTCTGCAGCATTGAAGGTCCCTAAGAACACAGTGGCCTCCATCATTCTTAAATGGAAGAAGTTAGGAACAGCCAAGACTCTTCCAGTTCTATTGGCCAACGTGCAATCACTAGAAAACAAACTCGCTGATCTACAGTCGAGACTATCCTTCCAACGGGACATTAAAAACGGTAATAATTTATGTTTCACAGAGTCGTCGCAGAACAACGACACGGATACATGGCTGGTTTTTCTGTGTATCGCCAGGACAGAGTAGCTACGTCTGGTAAGATGTATTTGTCAATAACTGCTGGTGCGCGATGACTAATGTTAAAGAAGTCTTGAGGTATTGCTCGCCTGAGGTAGAGTACATCGTGATAAGCTCTATTATTCGTAGCCGTCTATATACCACCACAAACAGACGCGGGCACTAAGACCGCACTCAACCAGCTATAAAAGACCTTAAGCAAACAAGAAAATGCTCACCCAGAAGCAGTGCTCCTAGAGGCTGGGTACTAATATCCGTTTACCTCATTTCTACCAGAATGTCACATGTGCAACCAGGAAACAAATCTAGAAAATTTACTCCACACACAGACACGCATACAAAGCTCTCCCTCACCCTCCATTTGGCATATCTGACCATAATTCTATCCTCCTGATTCCTGCTTACAAGCAAAAACTAAAGCAGGAAGTACCAGTGACTCATTCAATACGAAAGTGGTCCGTGCACGCACGCACATATATATACACACACACACACCAACCAGAAGCCATGGACTACAGGCAACATACGCACCGAGCTAAAGGCTAGAAATGCCACTTTCAAGGAGCAGGACACGAATCTGGACGCTTATAGGAAATCCTGCTATGCCCTCAGATGAACCATCAAACAGGAAAAGAGTCAATACAGGACTAAGATTGATTCCTACTACACCGGCTCTGGCGCTCGTTGGATGTGGCAGGGCTTGCAAACTATTACGGACTACAAAGGGAAACCCAGCCGAGAGCTGCCCTGTGACGCGAGCTTACTAGACGAGCTTAATTCCTTTTATGCTCGCATCAAGGCAACCAACACTGAAGCATGCATGAGAGCAACTGTTCCGGACGACTGTGTGATCACGGTCTCCGTAGCCGATGTGAGCAAGACCTTTAAACAGGTCAATATTCACAAGGTTGCAGGGCCAGACGGATTACCAGGGTGTGTACTCCCAGCATTCACGGACCAACTGGCAAGTGTCTTCACTGACATTTTCAACCTCTCCCTGACCGAGTCTGTACTACCCGTGTTTCAAGCAGACCACCATAGCCCCTGTGCCCAAGAATGCAAAGGCAACCTGCCTAAATGACTACTGCCCCATAGCACTTATGTTAGTAGCCATGAAGTACTTAGAAAGGCTGGTCATGACTCACATCAACACAAACATTCTGGAAACCCTAGACCCACTCCAATTCGCATACCGTCCCAACAGATCCACAGATGACACAATCTCAAATCGCACTCCATACTGCCCTTTCACACCTGGACAAATGGAACACCTATGTGAGAATGCTGTTCATTGCCTACAGCTCAGCATTCAACACCATAGTGCCCACAAAGCTCATCATTAAGCTAAGGACCCTGGGACTAAACACCTCCCTCTGCAACTGGATCCTGGACTTCCTGATGGGCAGCCCCCCCCTAGTGTTGTTGCCTACCCTTACCACATCTGCCACGCTGATCCGCAACACCGGTTCCCCTCAGGGGTGTGTGCTCAGTCACCTCCTGCACTCCCTGTTCACCCACGACTTTGTGGCCAAGCATGACTCCAACGCCATCATTAAGGTTGCTGATGACACAACAATGGTAGGCCTGATCACCGACAACGAGACAGCCTATAGGGTGGAGGTCAGAGACCTGTTAGTGTGGTGCCAGGCCAACAACCTCTCCTTCAACGTGAGCAAGACAAAGGAGATGATCGTGGACTACAAGAAAAGGAGGGCCGAACAGGCCCCCAATAACGTCGACGGGGCTGAAGTGGAGCAGGTTGAGAGCTGCAAGTTCCTTGGTGTCCAATTCTCCAAAAAACGATCATGGTCCAAACACACAAAGACAGTCGTGAAGAGGGCACGACAAAACCTTTTCCCCCTCGGGAGACTTAAAGCATTTGGCATGGGTCCCCAGATCCTCAAAAGGTTCTACAGCTGCACTATCGAGAGCATCCTGACCGATAGCGTCACCGCCTGCTATGGCAACTGCTCGGTATCTGACTGTAAGGTGCTAGAGGGTAGTGCGTACGGCCCAATACATCACTGGGGCCAAGCTTCCTGCCCTCCAGGACCTATATACCAGGCGGTGTCAGAGTAAGGCACGAAGAAAATGTCAGAGTCCAATCACCCTAGTCATAGACTGTTATCTCTGCTACCGCACTGCAAGCGGTACCGGAGCGGCAAGACTAAGTCAAAAAGGCTCCTGAACAGCTTCTATCCCCAAGCTATAAGACAGCTGAACAATTAATCAGATGGCCACCCGGACTATTTACATTGACCCCCCCCTTTTGTTTTTACACTGCTGCTACCCGCTGTTTATCATCATCTACGCTTAGTCACTTTACCCCTACCTACATGTACAAATTACCTTGACTAAGCTGTACCCCCGCACAGTTACTCGGTACCGGTGCCCCCTGTATTTAGCCTCGTTAGTAACAGTAGAATTACGTAAGTAAGTAAAGTAAAAATACAGTAAATTTTATTAACTCCATTTCTTGAACTGCACTGTTGTTTAAGGGCTTGTAAGCATTTCATGGTAAGCATTTTATTGTATTCAGTGCATATGACAAATAACATTTGACTTTTATTTCAGTTTTTAATAAATTAGCAAAAATGTCTAAAACCCCATTTTTGCTTTGTCATTATGGGGTACTGTGTGTAGATTGATGAAAAAATACAATTGAATCCACTTTAGAATAAGGCGGCAACGTACACTAACAAAGTTGCAGTTTTTACAGTAAAACGTACAGTAATTCCAAGTTTTATCTATTAACAATATGTTGTAGACTGCAATGCATCTTGGTTCAACTAATGATTACATTTTATAACAGTAAATGTTACGCAAACAAAATACAGGCACGATGATTTACAGCTAATACCGGTTAGTCCTAGGCCCATTGGATTATGGGTCTTTTTGGGTGAATTCTTGTAGAAGACCTCTACATTGAAGCAGCCATCAGGTGGGTTAAGTTATATTTTACGACGTTAAAAAAACCTACAGAATCACATAGCCTATTGTAAACAATTGGCCATTTGGGCACATCTCGCTTTCCACATGCCCGGGCAGTCTCGTGATGGAAGCGAACATCTGCAATTACGGTCAGTAGGCTACATGAAATTTGTTGAATTTTTATATAAAATGTTGCGTCGGGAGCCCGTGAATCGGTTTGAAAATGAAGACTCGCAGAGATACTTGACAGTCTAAAACTGTTATACTTAATAGCCTAGTCCATGCTGTGTTTCCCCAAATATGTTTTATCTGTGAGAGCTAAAAGTTAGCTGTGCCCTCCCTTAGCTAAATATTGGAACGTTGTTTGAATCAAGATGGAATAGATTCTAGATGTATTTTCGTTATGTCCGTTATGGCTTGACGGTTCGAATGTTTAATCAGTCTGTCGGCGAGCTAGCTGCATTATAACTGCCATTTGAGGTGAATTTAGGAAAACTATTCTCAGCCACAAACGTTAGCTTACTATTCTCAATTGAATTTTTTATATAACTTATATTTTGGATTCTAGAAATAAGTCAAGATTACTGCAGCTTGAGCTGAGACAGCTGATTTGTTTTTAGTTTTTTTAAATGATCCAGAATCAACCTTACAGTTAAAATGTTTCAGTGCAAATCGTGTATGCATGATTCTAATACAGTAGTATCACTCGTACAGCAAATGAAACAGAAATGCACCCAATTGCTCATTTAATTGTGGCGTGCCCAAATGTTCCCGTCCATTCAGACAATTTACTGCCTTTAAGTCTCACTTTTACAGAGACCACAAGGGATATTAAAGGTCTGTGAAAAGTGCTCAATTTCAACCAGCAGAAGAAATCAGTTCAGATGTTTACATTTGACTAAATGTATTTCTCATTTGAAGGATAATTTGCAAAAGGGCAGAGAAATTGCCCTTTTATGGGATGTGAAAAAACATATGCTGTTAAATCTAAAATTGCATCTCATATATCCAGAACAAACAAAAACACCTTTGTCAAATATGCATATGAGACAGTGTTGGAAACACAAACTGAAAATGTTACTGAGACCCCTGGTGTCTACAGAGAATTACTTTTCCGAGGACCTAGAGGCGGCCCCTTGGACAGTGTTGATGAAGCTCTCTGTACAAAAAAAATCTTACATGGTTTTATTTAAAGCTTCAGGAAAAGTTATTGTTACCTGTGTCTGTCACTCAGTCTATTATTGAAGAATTTCAAGATATCCATGACCTTGGTCAAGCACATCTTTCAAGGAGAAGCTCAAGGAGAAGTTGGTTGTACTATTCTGACATTATACACTGCTCAAAAAAATAAAGGGAACACTTAAACAACACAATGTAACTCCAAGTCAATCACACTTCTATGAAATCAAACTGTCCACTTAGGAAGCAACACTGATTGACAATAAATTTCACATGCTGTTGTGCAAATGGAATAGACAAAAGGTGGAAATTATAGGCAATTAGCAAGACACCCCCAAAAAAGGAGTGATTCTGCAGGTGGTGACCACAGACAACTTCTCAGTTCCTATGCTTCCTGGCTGATGTTTTGGTCACTTTTGAATGCTGGCGGTGCTCTCACTCTAGTGGTAGCATGAGACGGAGTCTCCAACCCACACAAGTGGCTCAGGTAGTGCAGTTCATCCAGGATGCACATCAATGCGAGCTGTGGCAAAAAGGTTTGCTGTGTCTGTCAGCGTAGTGTCCAGAGCATGGAGGCGCTACCAGGAGACAGGCCAGTACATCAGGAGACGTGGAGGAGGCCGTAGGAGGGCAACAACCCAGCAGCAGGACCGCTACCTCGCCTTTGTGCAAGGAGGTGCACTGCCAGAGCCCTGCAAAATGACCTCCAGAGGCCACAATGTGCATATGTCAGCATATGGTCTCACAAGGGGTCTGAGGATCTCATCTCGGTACCTAATGGCAGTCAGGCTACCTCTGGCGAGCACATGGAGGGCTGTGCGGCCCCACAAAGAAATGCCACCCACACCATGACTGACCCACCGCCAAACCGGTCATGCTGGAGGATGTTGCAGGCAGCAGAACATTCTCCACGGCGTCTCCAGACTCTGTCACGTCTGTCACATGTGCTCAGCGTGAACCTGCTTTCATCTGTGAAGAGCACAGGGCGCCAGTGGCGAATTTGCCAATCTTGGTGTTCTCTGGCAATGCCAAACGTCCTGCACGTGCTGGGCTGTAAGCACAACCCCCACCTGTGGACGTCGGGCCCTCATACCACCCTCATGGAGTCTGTTTCTGACCGTTTGAGCAGACACATGCACATTTGTGGCCTGCTGGAGGCATTTTGCAGGGCTCTGGCAGTGCACTCCTTGCACAAAGGCGGAGGTAGCGGTCCTGCTGCTGGGTTGTTGCCCTCCTACGGCCTCCTCCACGTCTCCTGATGTACTGGCCTGTCTCCTGTAGCGCCAACATGCTCTGGACACTACGCTGACAGACACAGCAAACCTTTTTGCCACAGCTCGCATTGATGTGCCATCCTGGATGAACTGCACTACCTGAGCCACTTGTGTGGGTTGTAGACTCCGTCTCATGCTACCACTAGAGTGAGAGCACCGCCAGCATTCAAAAGTGACCAAAACATCAGCCAGGAAGCATCGGAACCTGAGAAGTTGTCTGTGGTCACCACCTGCAGAATCACTCCTTTTTTGGGGGTGTCTTGCTAATTGCCTATAATTTCCACCTTTTGCCTATTCCATTTACACAACAGCATGTGAAATTTATTGTCAATCAGTGTTGCTTCCTAAGTGGACAGTTTGATTTCACAGAAGTGTGATTGACTTGGAGTTACATTGTGTTGTTTAAGTGTTCCCTTTATTTTTTTGAGCAGTGTACATTCTTAAAATAAAGTGGTGATCCTAACTGACATAAAACAGGGAATTTTTACTCGGATTAAATGTCAGGAATTGTGGAAAAACTGAGTTTAAATGTATTTGGCTAAGGTGTATGTAAATTTCCGACTTCAACTGTATGTGTGTGTATACACACACGTCATTTCTTACCGAGCAGTGATGCCCAAAGATTACAGATTGCCTTTGCCGATCGCTCATCATCTTCATTCATCAGTGAGTCAATGGCTTGAATAGTCATTGACTCACTCACGCGTTGAAAATGAACGGGTTGGCGTCACATTCCGTGCCAGGCACACCTGTGAGCTCTGGAACTCCACCCCTGACAGGCAGAGTCAACAAACAGTATTCCATTATATGTGTTGACTGAATATAAGCAAGTAGTGTCTGCTAAATAATCAAGTTAGATTTCTCCAGAAATAAATAATTCTAAAAAACAAACTGCTTATATTTACAAATTAGTGAGAATGTCTCACACCATGTTCAAGAATTGCCTTTTTCCTCACTCACTCTAGGTTAAATGAAAACAAAATCTCCAAAATATTGTTACGTTTTAAACAAAGCGATTATTATTAATTAATTTAACAAACTGTTAGAATTATACAAAAAGACCCTTCGATATTGAGATATTCTCACAGATCCTAACGAAAAATGCACCTTAGATATTAATAGACTCCTCCAATCCTCTAAATGTAATTGTTGGCGGAGAGTCACATCATTGAAAAAAAATATTTTTATATATACTGTTAAAAATGGTGTAGGTCATTTATTTAAAGAGCATATTGAAGTTAGAAGCAAAAGCCTACAACTATTTTACCACTGTTTTGGCTGCTCTGAGACAAGCACGACACAGGGATTCTTTAGCTAAATAGCCCAGTACTGTACTGCCGGACATCACGTTGTACAGCGCCATATTTTCCTTTCCATCCTAACAGAAACCCAGAAGGTTTTTAGTTTTTCATAGAATAGAAACACCATAATATTAATCAAATTAATTAAGCAAGTACCAGTCTAAAGTCCAGACACACCTACTCATTCCAGGATTTTTCTTTATTTTTACTATTTTCTACATTGTAGAATAATATTGACGACATCACAACTATGAAATAACACATATGGAATCAGTTAAGAACAAATTCCTATTTACAAGGACAGCCTACTCCTTCCTCCCCAACAGGAAACCCCGGTCTCCCGCAATCTATAGTACAGACATGGCCTGCTCTCCCTTATGTAAGGAATTAGGCACTTTCCCATGTTAACTACAGTATGTATTGGAGACTGCACAGTAGCCCAATAAACAATGAAACACAGTTCGTTAATAAAATGTCACAATTGTAAAATAATCAGTTGGTCACCGGTTAAACTGATTATACATTGAATTTAGTCTTTGAGATGCTCAAACAAGTGTGTTTATCTGTAGTTGTTCTTCAACAAGAACACAACAGGCAAATGCATATGCGGTCCCAATGTCTAAATAGTGGCGGTAGGGATAGTTCAAACTGCAGTAGGATGGTTCTCACAGGTGAGATAATCAGCCCATGCTTGGTACCTTAGATACCGATAACGTGATAGGCAGACGTGATCAGCAGAGAAAGTACACAAGTTTTGATTGGTTTACAGTTTATTACTCAGCTGCGTTTTCCTGTCCAGCAAGCAAAAATAAAAGTATTTTGAAAAGAATTGACATTGCCAAAAAACAGAAATGTGTTTAGAAGGAATAAATATTAACAATATGTAAAAACCAGCTTCGAGAGATTGATCCTCTCAAAAACTAAGTCAGATAGCTAGCTGAAGGGTTGGGCGGTATCCAGATTTTCATAGTCATACCATCCTTCTCTCATCCCGGGATTTATAGTATTACCGGCATAGTACACAAGAGGGTGCAAAAAAAAAAAACACAAACCCCCATTGGGTGTCTATTACCAGAATACTAACAAAATCTGCACAAGTAATAGCGAATATCAATGGGAGCTGCTAGCTAAATATGCTAATGAGCACAAACAAAAATAGACTAATTGCAAAGACAGGCAATCCAGCTCAAAGTTATACATACGTAGGTAGGAGCTACCGAATGTCATTGTTGGCGAGTTTGGATATTGACAAGCGAATGTGAATGAGAGACAGTGTGCAAATTAACTAAGTTGACACATGCTTGTCTGAAGGAAAAACTGTACTGGCGCTAAAGCAGCATGTGTCTGTGTGGAGTCTGGTGTCGCTAGGGCAACGGGCCTGCCTGCTGGCCAAGAACACAGAGGAGAAAAATGCAAGGAAATCAAGCAGAGGCAGCTGTTCAGATGTCAAAGCACTTTGGATGAGTTCTCAAACACAGCAAGAAGCAAACACTATATGATGCCCCGTCACCTTATTAATTCAGCCACTTGCTTAGATATCTGAGGGGTCGTGTCAACACAGAACTCTACATTTTCCACGCCATAAAAAATTATGAAATGCATTAGAAATATCATGATGCATTTTTTAAACGGAGATCGGAAATTCTTCTTGTAATTTCTTCTCAGCATCAGACTAATTATGTCCTTCAGTTGTAATTCTCCACTGGGATGAGAATTCACAAAAAGCCATTCTATCAGCAGACAGCACCCTGACTGATGTGGAGCTACTGTTCTCCATCATTCTATCAGCAGACAGCACTCTGACTGGATGTGCTAGCTCTTTCTCGGTGTACTTTTCTTGGTGTAGCCAGGCCTACTTTTCTCCAGTAGATTTAAAGATTAACTTTAAGCAAATCAGTAGGAAATGTAGCTGGCTACATTCTTTCTTTTATAAACATTGGAAACATGATGGCCATGCATAGTTTTTGCAAAAATGACATTTTTCATTGTAAGCTAATTTTCTGGTGTGGCTGCCAGCCAAATAGCGTTGCACTTCTGTTGCCATCTGATGAAAATGACATTTTCTGCCTAATGTGTTGCACAATGTATTTTCTGTGAAGTAAAACTGCAGTGCACGTCCCTGATCATTCTTTTTAAGCAACAAAAAAAACTCTTGACTTTCAATATAAAACTCGACCCCTGTCAATACACAGCTGGACTCCGGCTTTCTCGACTTGCTCTGTGGAACTACAGTAAGCTTCATAGTGTAACGACCCTGGGTTTATAAGCGCGGATATCGACTCTCGCGCTGATCATGCTTTTGCGGCACAGTCGATAGCGCGCTGGAGTTCGGGCTAGCAGGCAGGTTGAGGCCTGCTTCCGCCTGTTTCATTTGTGTCAGAAGTGATCGGACCTTGCATCCACGACAGTGCGTGTGCTTGGCCGGTGAGCGCGTTCCTGTAAGACGTAGAGTCGCAAGCTAGAACGAGGACGCGCTCTTTGAAAGGAGGGAGTAGTGTAACGACCCTGGGTTTATAAGCGCGGATATCGACTCTGCCGCTTGAGCATGCTTTTGCCGCACAGTCGATAGCGCGCTGGACTTCTGGCTAGAAGGTCGAGGGTTCGAGACCTGCTCCCTGCCTGTTTCATTACAATACTGTAAAATAATGTGACATGAACAACTCAATCTGCTTTATCTCCTAACGTATTGCACAAGTTGGCGGCAGGTATTTACTTAAAAAGTAACTACAAATATTTACATTTATTTTAAAACTTCAATTAAATAGTTAACTGTATTGACAGTATTGAAAAACCATGCCGTGTCTATTTCTAAATAACCCAGTATATGGTATATACGGTATACCGCCCAAGCCTACTAAATAGCCATGATCCGACCATGTACCATGCTAGCTTTTGTCATTAGCTAGGTAGCCTACTAGCTAGCAAACCAAATCATATCATGGTAGATATGACATGATGGCAATATGTTGAAAACACTGATAAGAAAAATCAAAATAAAGACTTAGCTACCTAATGTATTTGATCTGCTATCAAGACTGGGTGTAATGCATTTTAACTTAATTATGCACAACAACCTAGAGTTGTGGTGTTATTTTAGAAGCCAATTTGTTGACTATCAATCATTATCGTTCTTCACAGCACGAGAGCTGGCAACATTCGACCACTGACACCTCGCGCTAAATCACTGACAAGCAAACAATTTACATTGTAACAACTTTGCTACATCTCAGGCGGACGCATCTCAGTTAATATGTGAAACGAACGTATCATGCAATGTCACAGGAGGAAACACTAGAAAGATAGAAACTGGGCATTGTAATGGCAGTTTCTTGCAAATGCAATAGTCTCGTGTACATTTACCTATGAATGAAATACGGGCTGTTTTCACTGTCAATGTGTCAAACTATTCTAAAAGGATATACTACTATAATTATTCTAATGGTCCAGACATATGCTCCATATGTTCCTCCACCCCCCCCCCTTTACTCTCGTTCCCTCCCCCTCTGTCTACCTAAAACCATGCTTTGAGTCTGTCAATCGCATTCTATACATTTTCAAGAGTCCTACAAGCTAGTCCCACCACCCCCACACGGCTTGCTCCATTCCATTTATAATACTGGTAACAATGCGATGCTGCCTGCAGGCAGGTTACAGATCGATGTCAATGTACCAAATTAACGACCATTCAATMACATACACGCAAAGAGAATGCAATATATTAGCTAGTGTGCAAACATTATCAGGACTGGATCAAATGCTTACCTTGCTTTCGCTGATCTCTCATAACTCCATCCGGCTCCTGCGCCCAAATCACCGAACCCTGTTCCCGGGTAATTTCTATCCATTTTTCATTTATGAGAAATTAGTTACAAGGACGAAAACTCGGAGTATTAGTAATTTTCACAGAATTGGGGTATCAGTCTTCCCCGTGATCGATTGACTATTTTCCCCGTTTCATTAGAAAATCATCGGGATTGGAAAACAGTATATTGAAAGAGAAATGGAGGGGAGGAGAAAACTGGACAAAAAAGAGGGGTCAGGGGATGTACTCCAACCACCTCCAAAAATCAGTCTCTCCTTTCCTACACTTTCCTCTAAAAATAATTTACACAACTGCCAAATTGCAACGACGCTATACACGATCATGATAAATTATCGATAAATTGCAGAGAAACATTCATGCCGTACACCATCCCCTTTATTGCTAGAGCAAATGCATTGTTCCGCGACTGAAAAGATTTAACATCGATATCTCACGACTGTTCCAAATAGTATCAAACGATAAATGATCATAGAACAGTTATCGTGATTTATTTAGCATGCAAAATGCCTTCCCATCCTGAAATCGTTGTGGGCTAGCAGATGCTACTAGTTAATAGCTAGCTAGCCCTGTCGACGCATCAAAATAAAACTGGGTTGCTATTTATATAGCCTTCTACCATTCCTTCTCCTTTTTTACATTACAAAATAATGATTACGACGATATCGCGACATCTGGAAACCATAATCTAAATTCCGAAAATCGATGAAGACGGAAAGTAGGCCTCGTTCTTTATATTTTTAGTCTTTTTCCTCGGAAGACGCCATTTTTGAAGGCGGCTGGCTCTCTATCCTTTCTCCCTCCCCTCACTCACGTCGCTCAAACACACGCGCACTGGGTCTGTTGTGTCCTCCATTCACCGGTTCTCACGGGTCGTCACTAGTTACCACAGCGACAAAGTAATAACCCCCGCCTATTTCTTACTTTTCTCTTCTTAAAATCGGATTTTCAACCTAACCTCAACCACACTGCTAACCTTATGCCAAACCTTAAATTAAGACCAAAAAGCAAATTTTTGTTTTCATGATTTTTTACGATATATCCAATTTTGACTTTGTAGCTGTAGGAACTAGTGGAAACCGTTCTCATGAGAAGGGGAGGGGCTATACCAGTAGGGGCTGGATCCTCTGATGTTACATCCAGTATAGCATCCAGCTCAGGGTGACAACATCCTGCATAGCATCCGGCTGAGTTTTACATACAGCATGTAACTATGAACTGAGATACCTACTGCAGCCCTCATCCTCGACCCGTTCTGCCAGTCACATTCTGTTAAAGTTCCCCAAAGCACACACACCCCTGGGTCGCTCATCTTTTCAATTCGCTGCAGCTAGCGACTGGAACGAGCGGCAACAAACACTCAAACTGGAGTTTTATCTCAATCTCTTCATTCAGACTCAATCATGGACACTCTTATTGACAGTTGTGGCTGCTTTGTGTGATGTATTGTTGTCTCTCCCTTCTTGCTGTTGTCTGTGCCCAATAATGTTTGTACCATGTCTTGTGCAGCTACCATGTTGTGCTGCTACAATGCTATGTTGTTGTCTTAGGTCTCTATGTAGTGTTGTGGTGTCTCTCGCGTGATGTGTGTTTCGTCCTATATTTTTATTTTATTTTTAATCCCGTCCCCGCAGGAAGCATTTTGCCTTTTGTTAAGCCGTCATTGTAAAATAGGATTTGCTCTTAACTGACCTGCTTAGTTAAATAAAGGTTTTAAAAAAACATTTTGAAAACCTGGATGTAACACTTCAAAATAGGAATCCCCCTACATGTCATGCTAAACTGAAAAATAACAGTCCCTCAACTTCTCATGACAAAATAAATCCTGCGATTTCGATTTCAAAATTAAAGTCCCTCTGTTTGTCATGCCAAAATAAGTCGTGCTGTTTCCAATTTCAAAATTAAAGTCCCTCGATTTGTCACGCTGAAATAAATCCCGAAACTCCCATTTCAAACTAAAAGTCTCGCAATTTGTCATTCAAATATAAAAGTTCTGCGATTTCCCAATTTCAAAATAAGAGTCAAATAAAATGTTATTTGTCACATGTGCCGAAAACAACAGGTGTAGACCTTACAGAGAAATGCTTACTTATAAGCCCTTAACCAACAATGCAGTTCAGAAAAATACCTACAAAAAGTAAGAAATAAAGTAAGAAATAATTAAAGAGCAGCAGTAAAATAACAATAGTGAGGCTATATCCTGGGGGTACCCGTACAGAATCAATGTGCGGGGGCACCGGTGTCAAGGTAAAATGTACATGTAGGTAGAGTTATTAAAGTGACTATGCATAGATAATAACAGAGAGTAGCAGGAGCGTAAAGGGGGGGGCATTGCAAATAGTCTGGGTAGCCATTTGATTAGATGTTCAGGAGTCTTATGGCTTGGGGGTAGAAGCTGCTTTGTAGCCTCTTGAACCTAGACTTGGCGCTCCAATACCACTCGCCATGCGGTAGGTGGCTGGAGTCTGAATATTTTTGGGGCCTTCCTCTGACACCGCCTGGTATAGAGGTCGTGGATGGCAGGAAGCTTGGCACCGGTGATTTCCCAAGCCAAAATTACTTGCTTAAAAAAATTCAAGCGGTGTGCGCGTGCATATGTATTCACCCCCTTTGCTATGAAGCCCCTAATTAAGATCTGGTGCAAGCAATTACCTTCAGAATTCACACAATTAGTTAAATAAAGTCCACCTGTGTGCAATCGAAGTGTCACATGATCTCAGTATATATACACCTGTTCTGAAAGGGGTCACAGTCTGCAACACCACTAAGCAAGCGGCACCATGAAGACCAAGGAGCTCTTCAAACAGATCAGGGACAAAGTTGTTGAGAAATACAGATTAGGGTTGGGTTATAAAAAATATATAAAAAACTTTGAACATCCCTCGGAGCACCATTAAATCCATTATTAAAAACATTGAAAGAATATGGCACCACAACAAACCTGCCAAGAGAGGGCCGCCCACCAAAACTCACAGACCAGGCAAGGAGGGCATTAATCAGAGAGGCAACAAAGAGATCAAAGATAAAAAATAAGCAAACACGGTTGGTGTTCGCCAAAAGGCATGTTGTTGACTCCCAAAACATATGGAACAAGGTACTCTGGTCAGATGAGACTAAAATTGCGCTTTTTGGTCATCAAGGAAAACACTATGTCTGGCGCAAACCCAACAAGTCTCATCAACCCGAGAACACCATCCCCACAGTGAAGCATGGTGGTGGCAGCATCATGCTGTAGGGATGTTTTTCATCGGCAGGGACTGGGAAACTGGTCAGAATTGAAGGAATAATGGATGGCGCTAAATACAGGGAAATTCTTGAGGGAAACCTGTTTCAATCTTCCAGAGATTTGAGACTGGGATGTAGATTCACCTTCCAGCAGGACAATGACCCTAAGCATACTGCTAAAGCAACACTCGAGTGGTTTAAGGGGAAACATTTAAATGTCTTGGAATAGCCTAGTCAAAGCCTAGACCTCAATCCAATTGAGAATCTGTGGTATGACTTAAAGATCGCTGTACACCAGCGGAACCTATCCAACTTGAAGGAGCTGGAGCAGTTTTGCCTTGAAGAATGGGCAAAAATCCCAGTGGCTAGATGGGCCAAGGTTATAGAGACATACCCCAAAAATACTGGTTCAGTCTGCCTATCCTACAGTAACTGCCATTGGTAATAGAACAGTGACTATGTGTGTATGTGCTCACAGAAACATGTATGGAGCCAACATATGGAGACTTGCAGACTGACAGACGGGCTTGATACTGATGTCTCTAAATGGCACTGGGCATTACAATTTTACTTGAAACAACTTTTACTTATAATGTATTTTCTTTTCATTATTGAATTGAATGGTATCAGTCAATATGGGGTGTGAGTGAGAACCCTGTTTTTTTCTGCAACACAATCAGGGAACTCCTGTTGTACAGTGCCTTAAAAGTATTCATACCCCTTGACTTATACCACATTTTGTTTTACATCCTGATTTCAAAATGGATTAAATTGACACAATATCCCATAATGACAAATGCATTGAAAATTAAATCAGAAATCTTATTTACATATGTATTCACACCCCTGAGTCAATACTTTGTAGAAGCACCTTTGGCAGCGACTACAGCTGTGAGTCTTTCAGGGTAAGTCTCGTGGAGCTTTCCACACCTAGAGTGTGCAACATTATTATTTTCAGAATTCTTTAAGCTCTGTCAAGTTGGTTGTTCATTGCTAGTCAACCATTTTCAAATTTAATTCAAACCTGGAACTCGGCCACTCAGGAACATTTATTGTCTTTGGTAAGCAACTCCAGTGTAGATTTGGCTTTGTGTTTTAGCTTATTGTCCTGCTGAAAGATGAATTAATATCCCAGTGTTTGGTGGAAAGCAGACTGAACCAGGTTTTCCTCTAGGATTTTGCCTGTACTTAGCTTCATTCCATGTATTTTTTTTCTTGAAAAACTCCCCAGTCCTTAATGATTACAAGCATACCCATAACATGATGCAGCCACCACTATGCTTGAAAATATGAAGAGTGATACTCAGTAATGTGTTGTATTGGATTTTCCACAAACATAACACTTTGTGTTCAGGACAAAAAGTAAATTGCTTTGCCATATTTTTTTGCAGTATTACTTTAGTGCCTTGTTGCAAACAGGATGCATGTTTTGGAATATTTTGATTCTGTACAGGCTACCTTTTCACTCTGTCTGAGATCCTTTTTATGTCTCTATTTTGGTTTGGTCAGGGTGTGAGGTGGGGTGGGCATTCTATGTTTTGTGTTCTATGTTTTCTATTTCTATCAGAGGCAGCTGTCTGTCGTTGTCTCTGATTGAGAACCATACTTAGGTAGCCTTTTCCCACCTGTGTTTGTGGGTAGTTGTTTTCTGTTCTGTGTTGCTGCACCTGACAGGACTGTTTCGTTTTCGTTCATTCTCGTTGTTATTTTGTTTAGTGTTCTGTTTAAATAAAAATAACATGAACACTTACCACGCTGCGCTTTGGTCCACACCTAATTCAACAGACGATCGTTACACTGTCAATTAGGTTAGTATTGTGGAATAACTATAATGTTGTTGATCCATCCTCAGTTTTCTCCTATTACAGCCATTCAACTCTGTAACTGTTTTAAAGTCACCATTGGCCTCATGGTCTCCTTCCTCTCCGGCAACTGAGTTAGGAAAGACGCCTGTATCTTTGTAGTGACTGGGTGTATTGATACACCATCCAAAGTGTAATTAATAACTTCCCCATGCTCAAAGGGATATTCAATGTCTGCTTTTTATATATATGTTTTTACCCACCTAACAATAGGTGCTCTTATTTGCGAAGCATTGGATACCTCCCTGGACTTTGGTTGAATCTGTGTTTGAAATCCACTGCTTGACTGAGGGTCCTTACAGAGCTGAGTCATTCAAAAATCATGTTAAACACTATTATTACAACTTATTAGTCCATTCAACTTATGTGACTTAAGCATATTTTTACTCATTTAGGCTTGCCATAAAAGGGGTTGAATACTTATTGACTCTAGACATTTCAGCTTTTCATTTTTTATTAATTAATAAAACATTTTAAAAACATAATTCCACTTTGACATTACGGGGTGTTATTGTGTGTAGGCCAGTGACAAACAGAAATGTAATCCATTTTAAATTCTGTCTAACACAACACATTATGGAAAAAGTCTAAGGGTGTGAATACTTTCTGAAGGCACTGTATACTACACACGAATGTATGACCACTGTGGCATTGTTTGCGAAGGTACTGTAGACCCATTAACACCAGACACAATACCGCTAGGCACAGTATCTGTATCGCCTGGGAATGACAATGACCACGTTTACATGCGCCCAGTATTCCGGATAGTGGCTCATATCTCGCTTAAGGTCGTATTTGGGATAAGCTGTTTACATGCACAGTTGATATCCCACTCGCAAGATCCATGAATAAACAGAGTATTCCTAATTTAAGTTCATATGGGTTAAATGGAATAGTAACTGAAATATGGACACTGACTGTAGGCCTATAACCTCTTACAGGTAGCGAAATGTTATTTTTGCATTATGCATTTCTTGCAGTAAAATTATAGAACAAATGTTAATTTTATCTCAGGAACAGGGAAATATGATTGATTTCTTTCAGCATCTCTTGAGAAAATGTGAATAGGCGCGTAGTTTATCTTTGACACTGATATGCAAGCAGACAGTATTTAAACCACATAAAATATGCACCCAAGACGAACTGAAGTCTTAACAGAAACATGTTTAATAGTTTTCTCAGCTTTTCATTTCCTTAAAACCGGTCAAACTGATGACATTTTGCACAGGACCAATATTTCTGTTTTGGAGTGGTTTTCTCGGTCCCTAAACGAAACAGACAACCACCACGACAGGTCTGCCGACGAATACTCCATCCGCTGTGCCTTCAACCGGACTCCGTCGGACATCTGAGCAGACGCTTCTACTAGCCCCGGGCTACTAACTTTAAACTCCGTGTCGCCCGTGTGCTAGCGTAGTAACGACTACTCCGCGGCTTCCCTGTTCCTTCTATTGCTGCCCCTTGGACCCTATGATCACTTGGCTACATAGCTGATGCCCGCTGGACTGTCCATTAATCACGGTACTCCATTCTGTTTATTTATTTATTTTTTGTTTATCTGTCGGCCCCAGCCGCGAACTCAGGCCCTGTGTGTAGTTAACAGACCCTCTCTGCCCATTCATCACCATTTTACCTGTTGTTGTTTTAGCTGATTAGCTGTTGTTGTCTCACCCGTTGGTGTCTTAGCTAGCTCTCCAAATCCACACTTGTGATTACTTTATGCCTCGCTTTATGTCTCTCTCATATGTCAACATGCCTTGTATACTGTTGTTTAGGTTAGTTATCATTGTTTTAGTTTACAATGGAGCCCCAAGTTCCACTGATTATACCTCTGATACCTCCTTTGTCCAACCTCCCACTCAAGCTGGTTATAATGGGTGAGGTCACCGCATATCTATAGATACAACCTCTCTTATCATCACTCAGTGCCTGGCTTACCTCGCTGTACCCGCACCCCACCATACCCCTGTCTGCACATTATGCCCTGAATCTATTTCTACCACGCCCAGAAATCTGCTCCTTTTATTCTTTGTCCCAACGCTCGAGGTGACCAGTTTTTGATAAGCCTTTTAGCCGTACCCTCATCCTACTCCTCCTCTGTTGTTGGAGGTAAACCCAGGCCCTGCGTGTACCCCACGCACCCTCATGTTGTGACTGTCTGTGATAGAAAAAACCTTGGTTTCATGCATGTCAACACAGAGGCCTCCTCCTAAGTTTGCTTTACTCACTGCTTTTAGCACACTCCGCCAACCCTGATGTCCTTGCCGTGTCTGAACCTGGCTTAGAATGCCACCAAAATTCTGAGAATTTCCATACCCAGCTACAACATTTTCCTCAAGATAGAAACTGCCAAAGGGAGAGAGTTGCAATCTACTGCAGAGATAGCCTGCCAAAGTTCTGTCATACTTCCAGGTCTATACCCAAACAGTTTGAACTTCTAATTTTAAAAATGAACCTCTCCAAAAAAAGTATCTCACTGTTGCCCGCCTGCTACGACCCACTCCGCTCCCAGCTGTGCCCTGGACACCATTTGTGAATTGATCGCCCCGCCCCATCTAGCTTCAGAGTTCGTTCTGTTAGGTGACCAAACTGGGATATGCTTTAACACCCCGGCAGTCCTACAATCTAAGCTAGATGCCCTCAATCTCACACAAATCATCAAGGAACCCACCAGGTTACAACCCTAAATCCGTTAAACATGGCACCCTCATAGACAGTATCCTGACCAACTTGCCCTCCAAATACACCTCCGCTGTTTTCAATCAGGATCTCAGCGATCACTGCCCTCATTGCCTGTATCCGCTCATGGGTCTGCGTCAAACGACCACCCCTCATCACTGTCAAACGCTCCCTAAAACACTCTGCGAGCAGGCCTTTCTAATCGACCTGGCCCGGGTATCCTGAGAAGGATATCGACTCACCCGTTCAGTTAAGGATGCCTGGTCATTCTTTAAAAGTAATTTCCTCACCATCTTAGATAAGCATGCCCCGTTCAAAAAATGCAGAACTAAGAACAGATATAGCCCTTGGTTCACTCCAGACCTGACTGCCCTTGACCAGCACAAAAACATCCTGTGGTGGACTGCAATAGCATCGAATAGTCCCCACGATATGCAACTGTTCAGGGAAGTCAGGAACCAATACACGCAGTGTCAGGAAAGCAAAGGCTTGATTTTTCAAGCAGAAATTTGCATCCTGTAGCTCTAACTCCAAAAAGTTTTGGGACACTGTAAAGTCCATGGAGAACAAGAGCACCTCCTCCCAACTGCACTGAGGCTAGGTAACACAATCGAAAATTTCAATAAGCATTTCTCAAAGGTTGGCCATGCCTTCCTCCTGGCTACTCCAACCCCGGTCAACAGCTCCGCCTCCCCCGCAGCTACTCGCCCAAGCCTCCCCAGCTTCTCCTTCACCCAAATCCAGACAGCTGATGTTCTGAAAGAGCTGCAAAACCTGGACACGTACAAATCAGACCTGTATGCTCTAGTCGGCTGGCCCTCGCTACATACTCGTTGCCAGACCCACTGGCTCCAGGTCATCTATAAGTCTATGCTAGGTAAAGCTCCGCCTTATCTCAGTTCACTGGTCACGATAACATCACCCACCCGTAGCACACGTTCCAGCAGGTATATCTCACTGAAAATCCCCAAAGCCAACACCTCATTTGGCCGCCTTTCCTTCCAGTTCTCTGCTGCCAGTGACTGGAACGAATTGCAAAAATCGCTGAAGTTGGAGACTTTTATTTCCCTCACCAACTTTAAACATCAACTATCTGAGCAGCTAACCGATCGCTGCAGCTGTGCATAGTCCATCTGTAAATAGCCCACCCAATTTACCTACCTCATCCCCTTACTGTTTTTATTTATTTACTTTTCTGCTCTTTTGCACACCAGTATCTCTACTTGCACATGATCATCTGATGATTTATCACTCCAGTGTTAATCTGCTAAATTGTAATTATTCGCTCCTATGGCCTATTTATTGCCTACCTCCTCATGCCTTTTGCACACATTGTATATAGACTCATTTTTTCCCTACTGTGTTATTGACTTGTTTATTGTTTACTCCATGTGTAACTCTGTGTTGTTGTCTGTGTCACACTGCTTTGCTTTATCTTGGCCAGGTCGCAGTTGTAAATGAGAACTTGTTCTCAACTAGCCTACCTGGTTAAAAAAAAAACTAGATTACTAATGCATTCATTCTCTCAATGTAAGACATTATTCTGGTGTCTACTACTTTATTTAGTCTACTAGGGCAACAAGTTATGAAATTATAAACCGAAACTTGTTTAAATTAGGGGTAAAAGTAGCCAGTAGGCTACTGTCCAGGCACTCAGCTTTGCGTCGTGCATAACAGCCCTTAGCCGTGGTATATTGGCCATATACCGCACCTCCTCGGGCCTTATTGCTTAAATATAGAGTATGAGCAAAATGTATTATGGAATTACTATAGTGGATCGAACTGCGCAGGTAGCCTACTTTTTGAAGTGATTTGTTTGACAATCAGATGAAAACATAATTACACAACAACCATTATATGTAAATTTGAGCCTGCGCAACTGCGAAAAACAACAGTAAACGGGATGTTTACATGTCACTGTATCCCGTCTAAGATCAGCCTATCCCAGGCATCTTATCCGGGTTTCTCATAATTGGGATAGAAGCCTTTTCGGGTTATTGTAAACGGGATATGATGTTCATATGCGTCAACTCAAAAATAGAATACTTCAGTATTCTGAATAATAATGGAATATTGGTGTGCATGTACTGACCTATGCAAAGCTTCTTCCGGCATCGCACCATACCTACTGCCTGTAGTTATTGAACTCAACCTGCAGGAGGTTTGTTTGTTGTGATTGAGTGGGGGTTATCAGCTGTGGGGGCAAGGTTCTGACAGATTGGTGTGTCAAGAAACACTCACATCAACCCATACCCCCAAGCCAACTCATGTTTGGCTTCTGTCATGGCCGCTAGCATTTCTTGAGGAGCAAGCACAAAAATGAGGCCAAGTCTGCGGGTGCAGTTCCCTTTAAGTCAAACTCAACCTATGGGGACACGCCCACCCTCATAGGGACAGCAATCGCATCCTATTGACATACCTACTTTGAAAAACATACCGTACCTTCAGGCTCTGATCAGGCCCTACACCCAAACAAGGGCACTGCGTTCATCCACCTCTGGCCTGCTCGCCTCCCTACCTCTGAGGAAGTACAGTTCCCGCTCAGCCCAGTCAAAATGTCGCCTGCTATCTGGCACCCCAATGGTGGAACAAACTCCTCACAACGCCAGGTCAGCGGAGTCAATCACCACCTTCCGGAGAGACCTGAAACCCCACCTCTTTAAGGAATACCTAGGATAGGATAAAGTAATCCTTCTAACCCCCCCCCCTTAAAAGAGTTAGATGCACTATTGTAAAGTGGTTGTTCCACTGGATATCATAAGGTGAATGCACCAATTTGTAAGTCGCTCTGGATAAGAGCGTCTGCTAAATGACTTAAATGTAAATGTAAATGTAAAAAGGGAAAAGCAGCTCAGTTTCACAATTAAGAGGGATCCAAACAAATTTGTGCAAAACAGTTCAGAGAAATAAGCTTTTTGTGCGTAAAGAACATTCATGGGATCTTTTATTTAAACTCATGAAACCAACATTTTACATGTTGCATTTATTGTTGTTCAGTATACATGAACCTAAGCATGATGGGATGTTAATTGATTAATTAACCCAGGAACCACACCTGTGTGGAAGCCCCTAGTTTCAATACACTTTGCAATCCTCATTTACTCAAGTGTTTCCAGTAGCTATAGTAAAACCAATACTTTTAAAACATCTGATACTCCTGAATCTCTCGCTCTCTGTTTCCTGGCTAGGAGGACCTTCAGGAGATGAGGCAGTCGGTTCGAGCGTTATGGCCACCTAATCGACCGGGTTCTAGTGAAGGAGGACTTAGACAGCGCCCATGTAAACTCAGCAAAAAAAGAAACGTCCCTTTTTCAGGACCCTGTCTATCAAAGATAATTCGTAAAAACTCCAAATAACTTCACAGATCTTCATTGTTAAGGGTTAAAACACTGTTTCCCATGCTTGTTCAATGAACCAAAAACAATTAATGAACATGCACTTGTGGAACAGTCGTTAAGATACTAACAGCTTACAGACGGTAGGCAATTAAGGTCACAGTTATGAAAACTTAGGACACTAAAGAGGCCTTTCTCTGAAAAACACCAAAATAAAGATTACAAGGGTCCCTGCTCATCTGCGTGAACGTGCCTTAGGCATGCTGCAAGGAGGCATGAGGACTGCAGATGTGGCCAGGGCAATAAATTACAACATCCATACTGTGAGAAGCCTAAGACAGCGCTACAGGGAGACAAGACAGACAGCTGATCGTCCTCGCAGTGACAGACCACGTGTAACAACACCTGCACAGGATCGGTACATCCGAACATCACACCTCCAGGACAGGTACAGGATGGCAACAACTGCACGAGTTACACCAGGATCGCACAATCCCTCCATCAGTGGTCAGACTGTCCACAGTAGGCTGAGAGATGCTGGACTGAGGGCTTGTAGGCCTGTTGTAAAGCAGGTCCTCACCAGACATCACTGGCAGCAACGTCGCCTATGGGCACAAACCCACCGTTGCTGGACCAAACAGGACTGGCAAAAAGTGCTCTTCACTGACGAGTCACGGTTGTCTCACCAGGGGTGATGGTCGGATTTGCGTTTATCGTCGAAGGAATGAGCGTTACACCGAGGCCTGTACTCTGGAGCGGGATTGTTTTGGAGGTGGAGGTTCCGTCATGGTCTGGGGCGGTGTGTCACAGCATCATCGGACTGAGCTTGATGTCATTGCAGGCAATCTCAACGCTGTGCGCTACAGGGAAGACATCCTCCTCCCTCATGTGGCATCCTTCCTGCAGGCTCATCCTGACATGACCCTCCAGCATGACAATGCCACCAGCCATACTGCTCGTTCTGTGCGTGATTTCCTGCAAGACAGGAATGTCAGTGTCTGCCATGGCCAGCCAATCCCATTGAGCACGTCTGGGACCTGTTAGATCGGAGGGTGAGGGCTAGGGCCATTCCCCCCAGAAATGTCCGGGAACTTGCAGGTGCCTTGGTGGAAGACGTGGCCACGGTAACATCTCACAGCAAGAACAGGCAAATCTGGTGCAGTCCATGAGGAGATGCACTGCAGTACTTAATGCAGCTGGTGGCCACATCAGATACTGGCTTACTTTTGATTTTGACCCCCCCCCCCCCCCCTTTGTTCAGAGACACATTATTCAATTCTGTTAGTCACATGTCTGTGAACTTGTTCAGTTTGTCTCAGTTGTTGAATCTTGTGTAAATATTTGTATGAACATATGTTACGTTTGCTGAAAATAAATGCAGTTGACAGTGAGAACGTTTCATTTTTTGCTGAGTTTAGAACTCCGGGACATCCTGCAGAGGGTTGAGATTGAGGTCCATTGGGTGACTTTGCTGGGTCCAAACCACCTAGCATACAATCCCTGGAGCTACTGCATATAATACAATAAAGCTCCATTACTTTAAGCAAACCATGGAAACTAGCTGGTGACAGAGATAATGGGAATGGATTTGGACTGAAGTGTTACACTGCCATTGTGCCATAATCTCAGAAACCAGAACATAATCTCACATGCACTTACGTTAAATCACGAGAGACCACCACTGCCAGAGAGATGGTGTTGGTGGTGGCAAACGGACATTGAGATGAGTGGAGAATAAAGAGGGAACTTGGGAATGGGACCTTTCCACAAGGTGAACAGCTATCGGTGGTGACTCAAGTGAATACAGTGGAATCGCCTAGCTCTTGACAATGGATGTCTGTTTGTGAGAATAGTCGTTGCCATTACAAGTTGGATCAGAAGTATTGGATGTTGTCACCTCAAGATCAATTATTTTGCATTATGGACAAATTAAAAAAATTGTACTGCTCATTCTCATTGTATGAGCTTGTCCGGTTTACTGAATTTATTTTGTGTCTCTGCGCAATTTGGGAGTTGTGGATACTGGCTGGACTTGTGTAGTGCATAATAGGCCTAATCCTAATTGGCAATGTGAAAACCATGAAAAACCATGAAAAAGCATCACTGATCACTCCTCTTTCTACCATGAAAAAGCATGTTGGACAATGGTCTTAAACAGTGTATATACTATTTATCAGAGCTATGCCCTCTATAATAATCTAGAATGTGTAGATTAGTCTAGTAAGTATCAGTATTGGTTTAAATGAAACAGATGTTGACAAGATGAAGATATTGATTATGAATGATCAATTATATGAAAAATAACACTGATGACTGATTGTGAGATGTCAAATTTAACCAAACCATTCAAGAAAATCTCTTCCATAAAGATACAAGGTGACCCTGTTTATTTGGCCTCACTTGTCATTGACCTTCTAGCCCTGGTTATACCTTGCAGTAAGATGTGGTTTTCATAATCTGATGATTGGGTTGTGGGCGTGTAAAAAGTGGTTCACAACTTGTGGAGTAAAACTGTTACAGCATAGGGCTCTACTAGGCCCTGCACAAACCAATGGATGAGATATATTGGATGAGAGGGGCGAGAAGATGGGACACAAGGAATCGAGGAAAGAAAAGATAAAGACCCTTGGAGTTCTACTAAGAATATTCCTTATTCAGTCTGGGATTCAATCAGAAACCAGGCTATAGCGCGCTTGACATTTAAAAGGTCATTTCCAATTGAGTTAACATCTGCAGTATTTACCTTGAATGCGGGGGAAGAGAGCCTGTATAGCCAACTCCTATAGTTGTGTAGGCTTACCAAGCACAAACAGACCTTGGATCAGGCTACAGGAGAGGAGGGTGGGGGGAAAAAAGGGAAATGGGGACTTGTTTCTCAGTGGGGAGACACCATTTTATTTTAGACTTAATTTTGGGTAACAATTATAAACCAATCTTAAACAAAAGAGTAAAAATATACATGTTTGACTTTGCAGGTAAATATCTGCGTTCGGGTCCCAAAAAATCCCAAAGGTCTACTTCCAGAGTTTCTTGATGGACATGTTCTTCTCGCTGTCCTTCTGCATCACCTGGAAAGACACAGGGCAGGGGTCGTTAGCCAGTGATAATGGACCTTATCATAAGGAGCCAAATTAAAATCAGTGATCAACAAAACAGCAAACTCTGGGGAAAAAGGTCTGTCCATTCTAATCCCTAAAAGTATAAACCTTTGTAATAAACTAATGTAAAGACATTAGTTTATTATAAAAGCTAAAATGCTGATACAAATACCAGTCATTGAAATTAGTCATTTGTGGAATATTGGGATTCTTTACTGTGTAAAAGCACTATTTTCATATTGAGATAAATTACATCGAAAATTGTACAAAATCTCTTTAAAATGTCAGGTTTGACAATGACATGCAAGAGATGTCATTCATTCATTGCTATTATCATTGATATCCTAGTGACTTCGGAAAGTATTCAAACCCCTTGACTTTTTCCACATTTTGTTTTACTTTACAGCCTTATTCTAAAATAGATTAGATTGCGCCCCCCCCCCCCCCCCTTCAATCTACACAATACCCAATAATGACAAAGCAAAAACAGGTTTTTAGAAAGTTGTGCCAATTTATAAAAAATACAAATTAAATTTACATAAGTATTCAGGGCCTTTACTCAGCACTGTTTTGAAGCATATTTGGCAGCAATTACAGCATTGATTCTTCAAGGGTATAGAACTACGAGTTTGGCACACATGTATTTGGGGAGTTTCTCCCATTCTTCTCTGCAGATCCTCTCAAGCTCTGTCAGGATAGAATGGAGAACAGCGGCACAGCTATTTTCAGGTCTTTCCAGAGATGTTCGATCGGGTTCAAGTCCGGGCTCTGGCTGGGCCACTCAAGGCTGTGTGCTTAAGGTCGTTGTTCTGTTGGAAGGTCAACCTTCGCCCCAGTCTGAGGTCCCGAGCAGGTTTTCATCAAGGATCTCTCTGTACTTTGCTCCGTTTATCTTTGCCTTGATCCTGACTAGTCTAACAGTCCTTGCCACTGAAAAACATCCCCACAGCATGCGTGCTTCACCGTAGGGATGGTGCCAGGTATCCTCCTCCAGACGTGGCGCTTGGCATTCAGGCCAAAGTGTTCAATCTTGTTTCTCATGGTCTGAGTGTCCTTTAGGTGCCTTTTAGCAAACTCCAAGCAGTCTGTCATGTGCCTTTTACTGAGGAGTGGCTTCCGCCTGATTGCTGGTGCGCTGCAGAGATGGTTTTCCTTCTGGAAGGTTCACCCATCTCCACAGAGGAACTGTAGAGCTCTGTCAGAGTGACCATCGGGTTCTTGGTCACCTCCCTGACAAAGGCCCTTCTCCCACGATTGCTTAATTTGGCTGGACGGAAGAGTTGGTGGTTCCAAACATCTTCCATTTAATAATGATGCAGGCCACTGTGTTCTTGGGGATCTTCCATGCTACAGACATTTTTTGGTACCCTTCCCCAGATCTGTGCCTCGACACAATGCTTTCTCGTCGCTCTACGGACAATTCCTTCGACCTCATGGCTTGGTGTTTGCTCTGACATGCACTGTCAAGTGTGGGACCTTATATAGCCAGGTGTGTGCCTTTCCAAATCATGTTCAATTAATTGAATTTACCACAGGTGGACTCCAATCAAGTTGTAGAAACATCAAGGATGACCAATGGAAACAGGATGCACCTGAGCTTTATTTCAAATCTCATAGGAAAGGGTCTGAATACTTATTTAAAATAAATTTGAACAAATTCTAAACCTGTTTTTGCTTTGTCATTATGGGGCATTTTGTGTAGATTGCTGAGGGATTTATTTGATCAATTTTAGATTAAGGCTGTAACAATGTGGTCAAATTAMCGAGCAAGCCAATGATGTAATGACTGAAACATTTTTAAACAAACGGTTAACGGCACCCGAGTAGTTTTAACAGCCCAGATCTGTTAAAACTACTAGGGCGTGTGCTAGAAGCAAGCTGTTTCCGCTGTATAATGGTACAATCATGACGCTATCGAATTTGCACTCACTTTTTTCCTCTAGGACAATCAGAAACAACGGTACAGCGGAGACTTATCATTATAACAATTATCTGGGAGATTTTTTTCCTGGTCACACAGCAAAATATTTTGTTGCATATTTGACCAAATTGGTCGCACTTTAGACCACTGGCTATAGCCCATAGAAATGCATTGAATAACACATTGATACATGGTAAAACAGACAGTCAAAAAATAAATCATAAGAAGATTTGTTTGTTGGCACAAAACTACTTCCATACTTCCAATCCTTTTTTAAAACCGGTACCGGGTTACCTTCAGATGAGTCCTGTGACACTTATAGGGGGAGAGAACACCATCGTGTTCGTGAGTCTCCCGTTTCCATAGCTTGGTCAGTGTTGCAATGTATACCGAAACTTCTGTACTTTTTCCGATACCAAAACATGAAAAAACGTTTGGTACTTTTGTCATGTGTCTCACGTCATATACGGATTGAGAGGATCGAGTCTGTCTAGTAATTTTCTGAATCTTCAAGGGGGCAGTAGCTACAAGGCTGCGCTTGCAGCTAACACAGCGTACGCCACATTTGAGAAGCAAGCCAGAGAGAAAATGCAGACAGCATGGCTGGGTTAAATGCAAAAGACACATTTCAGTCGAATGCACTGTTGTACAATTGACTAGGCATCCTCCTAACGAAAACACCTTACCACCATGCCCGCAGCTTGTTTACAAAACCGTCTACAGAAGCAAACTATAGGAATACTTTGATTACAGAGCAGATGAGGGCCAAACCACAGAAACAACAAAAAGGTGTAACAAAGCAGTGCTTTGGTTTAGTTTAGTTCCAAAATGATTTTACACATTACATTCATTGTAACGTTGTCGTTATTCCACTAAATGTGAATCATTTGAGTGACAATGACATGTACATATATTCTGCATGACATTCATGTGAGCATTATGATTACACAACCCAAAAGTAATGTAAAATGCACTCATAATTTCACCGCAATATATTTGAACTACTTTGTGTTTGTCTGGGCTTGCTAGCAGTAGCCAGCCCTGGAAGGCGCACTGCACTCTGGGAAGTGAAATGCACTCTGGGAATCGTAGTATGCTGTGTAAATTCCATTGTATTTCTATGGCATTTAGACTACATGTCTATTGCAATATAGAAGCTTCAGAATTGAGCTTCAAAGTGTTTGTCGTTTTGGAACTAAACTTAATTGAATACATTAAATTATCAATGTTTTTTTWAAAATGAAGCCCAGCGGTTCTTATTTTATTGCTGTGGTATCATTTCGGTATTGAGTATCGTTAAGATATTGAGTATTATGATACTAAAACATCTGGTGTCGCAACAACAGTAGTGGTCATTAGTTTGTAGCCCAAACCTTTGACGCTAGACAGAAGTTGGCACATAGTTGGTACTGACTTCAGACGAGGGCCGTAGAAAAAAACGCTAAAGATGTATTCGTGAGAAGACAGATTTTTGGGATGTCTCCTGATCTGACAAACAGCGCTGTAGCTCTGCCATCGCAGACGTGGAAGGCTGACATAGGCGCATGCAGTGGATTGAGACGCAGCCCACACAAAAATAAGTCCAACTTAAACACAGATTTTTATGGGGATTTTTGTATTATATTAATGCAATTGACACGCTGACAAGATGGTCCAAAATCTGTCTGAGCTTTGTATAGCCACGTGTCAAACTGTTTGGCATGACAATGACCATAGGAGTTGGAAAGACGACAAACCGATCTGGGACCAGTATAGATCATTTTTATTTTATACAAAATCTCTGATCAAGACTAACTACACTGTACAAAAATAAACCCAACATGCAACAATTTCAAAGACTTTACTGAGGTATATAAGGGAATCAGTAAATTGAAAAATCCATTAGGCCCTGATATATGGATGTCATATGATTGGGTATACAGATATGCATCTGTTGATCACAGATTACTTTTTCTTTTTAAAGGTAGGGGCGTAGATCAGAAAACCAGTCAGTATCTGGTGTGATCACCATTTGCCTCATGCAGCACGACATCTCCTTCACATAGAGTTGACCAGGCTGATGATTGTGGCTTGTGGAATGTTGTCCCTCTCCTCTTCAATGGCTGTGCGAAGTTGCTGAATGTTGGCAGGAACTGGAACGCGATGTCGTACACGTTGATCGAGAGCATCCTAAACATGCTCAAATGAGTGACATATGCAGGCCATGGAAGAACTGGGTCATTGTCAGCTTCCAGGAATTGTGTACAGATCCTTGCGACATGGGGCCGTGCATTATCATGCTGAAACATGAGGTGATGGCAGCAGATGAATGGCACAACAATGGGCCTCAGGATCTCGTCACGGTATCTCTGTGCATTCAAATTGCTATCGATAAAATGCAATTATGTTCATTTTCCATAGCTTATGACTGCCCATACCATAATCCCACCACGGGTCACTCTGTTGACATCAGAAAACCGCTCTGCAACACGACTCCACACACGCTATGCTCTGCCATCTGCCCGGTATAGTTGAAACTGGAATTCATCCGTGAAGAGCCCACTTTTCCAGTGGCCATCGAAGGTGAGCATTTGGCCACTGAAGTCGGTTACGACATCAAACTGTAGTCAGGTCAAGACCCTGGTGATGACGACGAGCAAGCAAGAAGAGCTTCCCGGAGACGGTTTCTGACAGTTTGTGCAGAAATTCTTTGGTTGTGTAAACCCACAGTTTCATCAGCTGTCCAGGTGGCTGGTCTCAGATGATCCAGCAGGTGAAGAAGCCGGATGTGGAGGTCTTGGGCTGGCGTGGTTACACGTGGTCTGAGGTTGTGAGGCTGGTTGGACATATTGCCAAAATTCTCTAAAAAACGACGTCGGAGGCAGCTTATAGTAGAGAAATGAACATTCACTTATCTGGAAAGAGCTCTGGTGGATATTCCTGCAGTCAGTTAATAATTACATGCTCCCTCAAAACTTTAGACATCTGTGGCATTGTGTTGTGAATAAAAACAGAACATTTTAGAGTTGCCTATTATTGTCCCCAGCACAACGTGCACCTGTGTAATGTTCCGCTTCTTGACATGCCACACCTGTCAGGTGGTTGGATTATTTTGGCAAAGTAGAAATGGTCACTAACAGGGATATAAACATTTGTGTACAAAATTTGAGCGAAATAAGCATTTTGTGCATTAGGGACATTTCTGGAATCTTATTTCAGTTCACAAAACATGGGACCAACACTTTGCATGTTGCATTTATATTTTTGTTCAGTGTAGTATTGATTATATTAGGCATAATATGAACAAAAGGGAGCTAGAGGTAAAATAGAGAAACTGTCTCTTGGAGAGGGTTAAGACAGTAACACGATAGAAGACTAACCTTGGCGACAGCCATCTCAAAGTCCTCCTGGTTGACGTGCACTCTCCTCTCCCTGAGGGCGTACATCCCTGACTCGGTGCACACACCCTGAGAAATAAGATGGAACAGAAACACACAAAAGGTTTTATCATGGTGAAATAAGAAAAAGTAAGTAAGACCCACAGTGGTCAAACACTAAGGCACTCCAGGAACATATTTACCAATCCCTGGACAAGGGGATGTTTCAGGATGGCTAGTTGTACATAGGGCGGTCATGCCATTTTGTCAGACGGTTATTGTCATGCAAAAGAATGCCGGTCTCATGGTAATTTACAGTTAATTAACATAAACACGTTTTGAATCTCCAGGCCTCCTGACGTCAACCGTATTMAACACCTTTGATGAATTGGAACGCTGACTATCAGTGCCCGACCTCACTAATGCGCGTGGCTGAATGGAAGCAAGCCCCCACAGCAATGTTCCAACATCAAGTGGAAAGCCTTTCTAGAAGAGTGGAGGCTGTTACAGCAGCAAAGGGGAACCAACTCCATTTTAATACCCATGATTTTAGAATGAGTTGTTCACTACTTTTGGTCATGTAGGTGATCTTCAATCATTTTTTTATTTGCTGTGTTTAATATGCGGTAGGCTATAACGGCACAATCCTTATTTTAATTCATGTTTTGGCCTATGTGTATATTGGCCTATGTGTTCGCGTAAGCTCTAATATGTATATGGTTGTGTTTCATTAATCATCAACTTAGAAAGCGCTGTCCATTTCATTGTTAGGCTTTGAAACAACATCCTCAACGACCATGTTTTACACTCAGTTTGAACCTGTCGTTGAACTTCTTTCTTCATATTGATCAATCACGGTGAGGTGAGTTTTTTTTAAAGCACATACTGGTTTGATAAGTGTTTGTGATTTTCGACTGCATCTGCATTGTTGTTAGAGTGACAATATAGCCCTGAGTACCATCCATTAGCAACTTGAAGATCTTTAGCAAGTTGGGTACACATGTCCAGAGTGCATAAGAGGATATTATCGTGAATTTTACTGCGGTCATGACTGATAATATGGTCACTGCAACAGCCCTAGTTGTACATGTTCTGCCCTTGTGCATGTGCTGGCCCTAATGTGGTGGGCCCCATTCAATAACTTGTGGAGTATCAAGTCTGTGGTTCTTCTCTCCTGATAGTCTACATACACCGTAAATGTCAAGCCCAGTTGGACATGTATCCACTACAATGAACTATTACAAAACGTACAATGGTGAAACAAACAGATCTACACAACTGTGGGGTAGGGGTCATCTCTGGACAGTGCCAAAGTTTTCCCTACTAGCCATCATACACTGAACCCCTCATACACTGAACTGTCTGTGCTAGCCTTCATTTGGTGGGCCCCATTCCAAACTGTGCGTCTCAGTCTACTACCTTAACTTCAGCCCCAGAGGCTCCGGGCATCAGTTCTGCAATCTTCCTCAGGTTAATTCCACGCGTCAGGTTCATCTTCCTTGAGTGGATCTTCAGGATGTCCAAACGGGCCTGAGGAGGAGCAGAAAGAAATGGGGCCAGAATTAAGACACTGTAGTTGAAAGCTGCTTACATGAAGCTGAATAAGTGTCAACGCAAATACATAACTATCTGAGTGTGAGACCGTGAGGTTGCTGGACTAGACTCATTGGTATAAATCTTTAATTTAAATGATCATTTTTTAAATGAACAAATGATACAGAACACCAACAGATGAAATCATTACTACCAACAGTCTAACTATGGTGCACTGTGCTGTCTTGCCATACCAAGGCGGGGATTCAATTCAATCAGCATTATAGTGTGCTTGACATTTAAAGGTCATTTCCAATTGAGCCGACATATGCAGCGTTTACCGTGAATGAGTGGGTGGGGGGGTTAATGTGGTTGTCTTGTGTGTTCGCACGTGGCAAGCTTTTGTACAGTCACCCTGACAAAACAGTACGCAGTTATAGTCACTCACCCTTCTAGATAACTTGAAACAGTCTAACCAGGTCTTGCGTCTTGAAGTCACCTAGTGCTAGCCAACTTCTTCTTCAATTAGCTTCAGCTTGCTGGTGTGCGACTGTGGCAAAATTGGTTTGACATTGGATAGTCTATCTCTGGGGCTAATTAGGGACCGTCAATAATATTTTCATGTTGCACATCTTTAAGTTGTCTCATGCGTTCAATATTTGTATATGAATTTCTACWATTTATACTTGGTTTGAGGTTAAGTCATTAAAATTTGGAGTTATTGACAGTTAAAAAATATTGACCCATGTACATAGTGTAATTTATTGATGGTCCCTAGCTAGCCCCATAGGGATATCGAATGTCAAACCAAATTGACCATGGGCATTACGACTAGGTCTCGTGGTGCTGCGCTCAGAATTGATTTTTACTTTTGATGCCAGTTGTGGGCTGAATTTAAATAAACCCAACCTAAGGACAACTGTTACGGTACCCTTCAATCCGTGACATAATTTCCCCCCCCTATGATCTCGCAAATCTGTTTTGAACGAGATTGACACTAAAATAAATTTTTCTGACTCAAATCAATGCCACATAGGCCATTTTATAAAGGAGGTTGCTTTTAAGGGCAGCCACTCTTTAAAATGTGCATAGCTAACAAAGCGCCAACGGATTGAATACCGGCCCAAGGCAGATTTTTACTATATTGATAATCACAGAATGTCTTAGGGGCAAAAAAAATATGGGGTTGTACTGACCTCTTCATTGGGAGGGGGGAACTCGATCTTCCTGTCGATGCGGCCGGGCCGGAGCAAGGCAGAGTCTAGGATGTCAATACGGTTGGTGGCCATGATGACCTGAGGCAGAAAAAACAAATTTAACATACAATATTAGTCCTTTGGGTCTTATTCAGCTCCTTTATTTGATTTATTTCACCTTTATTTAACCAGATAGGCCAGTTGAGAACAAGTTCTCATTTACATCTGCGACCTGGCCAAGATAAAGCAAAGCAGTGCGACAAAAACACAGACTTACACATAAACAAACGTACTGTATGTGTACATAGAAAAATCTATGTACAGTGTGTGTAAATGTAGAAGATTAGGGTGGTAAGGCAATAAATAGGCCATGGGAGGCGAAATAATTACAATTTAGCATTAACACTGGAGTGATAGATGCGCAAATGATGATGTGCAAGTTGAGATACTGGGGTGCAAAAGAGCAAGAAGAAAATTAACAATATGGGGATGAGGTAGTTGGGTGTGCTATTTACAGATGGGCTGTGTACAGCTGCAGCGATCGGTTAGCTGCTCTGACAGCTGGTTCTTAAAGTTAGAGAGGGAGATATGGGTCTCCAGCTTCAGTGATTTTTGCAATTTGTTCCAGTCATTGGCAGCAGATAACTGGAAGGAAAGGCGGCCAAAGCAGGTGTTGGCTCTGGGGATGACCAGTGAAATATACCCGCTGGAGCGCGTGCTGCGGGTGGGTGTTGCTATGGTGACCAGTGAGCTGAGGTAAGGCGGGGCATTACCTAGCAAAGACTTATAGATGAACTGGAGCCAGTGGGTTTGGCAACGAATATGTAGCGAGGGCCAGCCAATGAGAGCATACAGGTCGCAGTGGTGGGTAGTATATGGGGCTTTGGTGACAAAACGGATGGCACTGTGATAGACTGCATCCAGTTTGTTGAGTAAAGTGTTGGAGGCTATTTTGTAAATGACATTGCCGAAGTCAAGGATTAGTAGGATAGTCAGTTTTACGAGGGTATGTTTGGCAGCATGAGTGAAGGCTTTGTTGCGAAATAGGAAGCAGATTCTAGATTTAATTTTGGATTGGAGATGCTTAATGTGAGTCTGGAAGGAGAGTTTACAGTCTAACCAGACACCTAGGTATTTGTAGTTGTCCACATATTCTAAGTCACAACAGTCCAGAGTAGTGATGCTAGGTAGGCGGGCGGGTGCGGGCAACAATTGGTTGAAGAGCATGCATTTAGTTTTACTAGCATTTAAAATCAGTTGGAGACCACGGAAGGAGTGTTGTATGGCATTGAAGCTCATTTGGAGGTTAGTTAACAGTGTCCAAAGGGCCAGATGTATACAGAATGGTGTCATCTGCGTAGAGGTGGATCAGAGAATCACCAGCAGCAAGAGCAACATCATTGATGTATATATTGTTTGCAACAAGACACTTAAGTAATACTGAAAGAAAAAAATGGCCAAGAAATGACCTTTTTGTCCTGAATACCAAGTGTCATGTTTGGGGCAAATTCAACAACACATAACGGCGTACCAATCTTCATATTTTCAAGCAGGGTGGTGGCTGCATCATGTTAAGGGTATGCTTGTCATAGGCAAGGACTATGGAGTTTTTTTAAGGATAAAAAGCTATAAGCACAGGAAAAATCCTAGAGGAAAACCGGGTACAGTTTGCTTTCCAACAGACACGGACATGAATTCCCCCTTCAGCAGGACAATAACGTAAAACACAAGACCAAATCTACACTGGAGTTGCTTACCAAGACTGCATTGAATGTTATTGAGTGGCCTAGTTACAGTTTAGACTTAAATCTTATAGCAAGACATGGAAATGGCTTTCTAGCAACAATCAACTTGAGAGTGAAGAATTTTTTAAATAATAAATGGGCAAATATTGCACAGCTTTAATCGCCGCCAAAAGGTGCCTCTACAAAGTATTGACAAGGGGGTAATTACTTATGTAAATTAGATATTTCATTTTATTTTTAAATAAATTAACAAACATTTCTAAAAACATGTTCTCACTTTGTCATTATGGGGTAGTGTGTGTAGATGGGTGAGAAATGTATTTAATCCATTTTGAACTCAGGCTGTAACAACAAAATGTGGAATAAGTCAAGGGGTATGAATACTTTCTGAAGACAAAAGACTGCAGTGTGGGAAAAGTAGGTTGTAGATTGCAAGAACATTAGACATAAAGGGTTTAGGGAATTAACACATACTAACACAAATGACTCCCAGCTACTCCACACAACATTTGTTCTGTAAATTGAACAGAATTAGAAACATATGATAGGAAGATGGATCATAACGTTATACTATAGTCTTGAGTGGTCTTGCTTTTACAACTGTGCCAATTTCTGTGCATTTTGTTTAGAGATTTGCTCAAGAAATGGAAACATTTCAAATCCAGGTACATGTGGGCATCATACAAAGCAGTAGAAAAAGCTCTGGGACTTCGTAAATCCAGAGCGTTGTCAGATTGTCCGTTTGTAAATTCAGAGCGTTTCGCTCTCGGAGCGTTCAGAGCACACACTGGACGCTCTGGCCGAGGAGTAGGGTTGAGCGTTCCGAGTGGCGCAACGATCTATGGCACTGCATCTCAGTGCTAGAGGCGTCACTACAAACACCCTGGTTCGAATCCAGGTTGTATCACAACCGGCCGGTATTATGAGTCCCATAGGGTGGCGCATAATTGGCCCAGCATCGTCCGTCATTGTAAATAAGAATTTGTTCTTAACTGACTTACCTAGTTAAATAAAGGTTAAATAAAAAATACAATTATTATAACAATGTTGAGCGTTCATAAATTCAACAGTTATTCTGTGCTCTGGTACACTCAGATGAAAGTGCTCTGAAATCGGAGTAGATAGCCAGAATTAACAATGTCCATTGAGAACACACAACGACGATAACTTAGCTTAGAATGACGTGAATAATCAAGTTAATAAACGTTGGGTAGTTAGATAGCATATAGTTAATATACTGCCTAGCAAGTTCGATGTATTAGTAGCCAACTAATGTTGTCAGCCAACATAACGTGTAACGTAACTTATGTGAAAAGTCATTACTTTATTACATTGCTCAACATTTTCTTAACATTTGTTATAATTAGTTAAAGCAATGAATTTGTATCCGCTCTCGTCGGGTTTTCTTCAAATCTGAAAACGTGAAGCCACGCCCATTTTCTGAAGAACTGCATTATGGGCCCTAAAAGCACAGAGTGTCCACTGCTTGTATACTTCGTATTTTGGTGAATTTAGAATGACATCTGGGAACCTTTGGCATTCTAACTATATCCATACTATTACCAATTAGCATACTACATACTGAATTAAAAAATGGGCAGTTTTGTCACAACACAATGCCACAAGTTGAGAGAGCGTGCAATTGCCATGCTGACTGCAGGAATGTACACCAGAGCCGTTTCCAGAGGATTGAATGCTCATTTCAACCAACATCGTTTTATAGAATTTGGCAATACGTCCAACCACGCCAGCCCAGGACCTCCACATCCGGCTTCTTCACCTGCGGGATCATCTGAGACCAGCCACCCGGACAGCTGATGAAACTGTGGACTATTTGTCTGTAATAAAGCCCTTTTGTGGGGGAAAACTTTTGATTGTCTGGGCCTGGCTCCACAGTGGGTGGGCCTATGCCCTCCCAAGGCTGCACCCCTGCCCAATGATGTGAAATCCATAGATCTGGGCCCAATTCATTTTTTTCAATTGACTGACTTCCTTTTATGAACTGTAACTCAGTAAAATCGTTGAAATTGTTGCATTTATATTATTGTTCAGTATATGTAAACAGACCATAAATGTTTTCTTGGAAAGCGGTGAGTGCTATTATGATACAATATCAGTATTTGTTGCATTTACTACTTGTCCAAGCATCAACTGATTTGAACCAGTGTAGCTGTGGATTGACTGCATTGTTTGAATGGAATATTGGCAGATTGGCAGTTAATTTGAAAAATTCATGGTATCATTCCTCTAAAACTGTCTGGCTAGCTAACACACATACAGTGCATATACATTCTTCACATTTATAGTTTATTGGATTTTTCACGTTTAACAGTTTCCCGGGTGTATAAAGAATGGTCCATCCGCCAAAAAACATCCAGCCAACTTGAAACAACTGTGGGAAGCATTAGAGTCAACATTAGAGTCAACATCACTGTGGAACACTTGACACCTTGTAGAGTCTATGCCCTGATGAATTGAGGCTGTCCTGAATGTTTTGAACAGTGAGTACTGTACTGCTACAGAGCAGCACTATTTTCCTTTTGATAGTGTTAAGGGTCCGATTGTCATACTGTGTGGTGTTGACCTACTCTTTCTTTCTCTGTCCATTCATCTCTCCTTCCCTCTAGCATCAGGAGAGGAGGAAGGTGGAGCAGGAAAAGAGCCTGCAGGAGCTCGCGGAGCCCCTGGAGGTCAGGTTCGTCAAAAACGCTGCCATTCTCTCAGACTTTCGGTCCACCCCCACCATCCAGCACCCCCAGAGAGGAGTCCTGCTGGCAGTTCTAAGGCCCTGAGGATCAAAGGTCACAGCGTCCCAGAACATCTACTCGATGGTGGACCCCGTGCAGGCCAATGCCTCTGGCCAGCTCCACCGCTACAGCCTGGACCTGAGCAGCAGGATCAAGCTGCCCTAGATAAACGTGGACATCAGCTTGGAGTCTGAGGCAGCCTCAGAGGAGGGCCAAGCACTGAACTGAACTGCTCAACATGGACATAGCTGCTTTTAGTCTTTAAACATCAAATGTATATATTTTAAACACATTGGTATTTTCTAAATATTCTTTTAACTGTACTACTCTTTGACTTATCACATTTAGACAATGAAATACTTGTAATGTGCATTTATTGCTAATTTCTATAGAATTGTCTTTAAAAAAATACTCGTTGTTTTTTCTATTTGTACCATCACAGAGAACATGCAAATACAGATTGAGAGGTTGTTGAGTGCTAGACTGGGTGGGAGGACAGTGAATAGAGAATAGAATATCTAGCGTGTGATTGATTGGTGAGCAGTGGAAAGAAAGTGTTGTCAGACAGTACTGACAGGAGAGCGGCAGATTGAAATCAGTGGAGAGAAGCCGCAGAGAAAGTGGTGTCAAGAGTGGTGTAGCAGAGTAATAGCATACAAATTAAGTAAGGGTGTAGAATGTGTGTGTGGTGTTATATAAGTGTGAGTTTTATTGTAGAGTAGAATTTATAAAGCATTATAAAGACGACAGTGGTGTACGAGTCACCCACCTTGATGTTCTTGGTGGCCTCGAAGCCATCCAGCTGGTTCAGCAGCTCCAGCATGGTCCTCTGCACCTCGCTGTCGCCCCCACTGCCCCCCTCCAGACGTGACGAGCCGATTGAGTCGATCTCGTCCATGAAGATGATGGAGGGTGCGTGCTCGCGGGCCATGACGAACAGCTCGCGCACCATGCGGGCACCTGGGATGGGGAAGAGAGCAGGGTTACAGCCAGCAGCGTGATGTGAGTGAAATACTTATAATAACAGCTTCTGTTTTACCACTTGCATGGTGAGAGACATTTAGCCTACTACTTTCACTCATTGCTGTGCTCCATGAAAAAGTAGTGAAATACACTTAAACATGCTTGAGCTAGCTAAACAGCAGCTATTTGGAGAATGGAAGCAGCAAAACATATCTCCTTGATTCTGGAATTCCCTAACTTTAATTCCTTGTTATTACGGGAATTACTTCACGGTTGGGAACCCTGTCGAATGGTAACCGAAATGGCTGACCGTTGATGACTCACCCTCTCCAATGAACTTCTGCACCAGCTCCGAGCCGGACACCCTTATAAAGGTGCAGTCAGTGTGGTGGGCCACGGCTCTAGCCAGCAGGGTCTTCCCTGTACCTGGGGGGCCGTACAGCAGCACACCCTGGTGGAGAGACAACATAACAAGGGGGGTTAGACAACCTAAGAGACATGACACAGAATGCATCTCAAATTTCATGATGTATTTTAGGATGATTATGCTGTAATTAACCGGTGCCACTTTCTGTTCCTTCTGGCAATCAAGACTGTTTATGTGATAAATGCTATGAGACATGACCAGAACAAGACCTTAGGACACTGCCAACAATGTATGAAAAGGTCTGACATAAGGTAGATTTTGGAGTGTTGCATCCCTTTCAGACATTGCCTACTCTATATGCTTATAAAGTAAACTCAAATGCAAAAGGTAATTGTTTGAGTTTACATTGTAAGAGTGGTTAACATATACAGATGATACAACATCTGAATTCAGAAAGAACCAGATAAGGGATTTATTCCTTTTGGGCTACCCACCTTGGGCTGTGCAATGCCGAGAGCCTCGAAGAGCTCTGGGTGCTTGACTGGCAGCTCAATCACTTCCTTGATCTCCTTGATCTGCTTGTCCAGGCCGCCAATCATCTCGTAGGTGGAGTCAGGCACTTTCTCCACCATCATGAGGGAGACCAGCGGGTCCACCTTGTTGGGCAGGATCTTGTGAAGGGTGTAGCTGTCGTTGCGCAGCGCCACGCGGCAATTTGGAGTCACCTGTTGGGAATGGGCAAACGGGGTTAATCAGTGCATACATTCATGAACAATAAGGAACGTTGATGTTTTTTCTTCTTCTGTCCAGCCATCTGAATAGGATCTGGATATTTTTTGCTTTTCAACTGAATTTTTTTAACACTTATTCCAATTCGACAAAAACAAATAAATGTGGTTAAAATATGGTTCCCGTGTGTTGATAATCTGAACTGTACACAGATACATCTACCTTTGTACATAGAAACATTAAGTTCTCTCCACAATGTGGTGAAATATCAACAACAAAGTTTCCATACTTACATCATTGATGTCAATATTCTTATCCACATCCACCACAAATTTTCCCTCTGGATGGACCTGGACACAAGTAGTACAGTAGACTGCCAATGTCATCCAGGAGCAACTACAGTTTACCACCGAAAAAGTTTGTGTTACATTTCAGCAACAAAAAAAAGAAGCTTCATACACACCTTGACCAGCACTTTCTTTTTGTCCATGGCCCTCACCACCTCTCCAACATAGGAACCCTGCTCCTGTAGCAACTGCAGCTCCTCACGAAGGAGACGCACTGGGGACAAAGAAAATAGATTTGAACAATGACTGTCAATTCATAATGTGCATGTTCCTGAGTGCAATCAAATTACAGTAGTCCGACACAGCATTGACAATTTATAATCCACACAATTATTGCTACAATTAGGCTTTGTCACAACGGATTAACAACTAGCTAGTTAGCTACACTGCTGTTTAGAAGAGAAGTTAAGCTGTTGTTGTTCTGGATAGATAACCATAATTCCTACCTTTTGCATTGAGTTCATTCCTCTGAGCCTGTAGACGTCGGAGATTCTGACTCTTGTCATTCACTGTCAACTGGAGGCAGAGAGACCAGTTACTTCTTAGCTTGCCAATTGTATTAGTAGTGTCACGACGGTGTCAACAGACAACATGTAACGTTAGCTGGTACATTTTTATTTAAACATGTGTTTGCTTACCTGTAACTCCTCTATTTTGGACTGGTAGTATTGCCGGAGACCAGAACCACCTTTACTGTCCTCCATCTCCATCTGCAAATACACCGATACATATTCAATAACTGAGATAGTTGTTGGAAAGTTGTCAAGTATATGACGTTAGCTAGATAATTAACATCAAGGTGACTAACGTTGTAGCTATAGGCCTAACTAGCTATCTAGCAAGACGACTAGCTTAAGATAAGATTTGTACCAGTTTACTGACAAAAATGTCATACTAGCGGCTAACTAAATTAGCTAGCTAACGTTACTTAATAACCAGCTATATTTTTGTCCATTATACTTAACTTATGCCAAGTTATGCATAGTCACAAATATAAGGAATGTCACTGAAAAAAACCATGATTAATTCGATTAGCTAGCTAGAAAGCTAACAGTTAGCTAGCTAGCTTGCTAAAAGTAGCTTACAATGAGACAGCAAACTGTCAGGATTCTCTATTTTTGACAGACCGTTTTGGTCTATTCAAAACAGTTCAACCGTCTTCTGACGAGAACCAACTTTACAGAACACACTGTTCAGTGTCTAATCAATGCCTTATCTACAATATTTTCTCAAAAGTGTGATAGTCATAATAAAGACAACGAAATCACTTACATTATGGTCCATTCCTTCCAGCGCCATCTTGGATTTCTAAACTTCCGTTGGATGAAGGGGTACTTCCGAAATACGAACCTCTTCTTCAGTAAATATTCTACTATTACATTTTGAGAATTACTGACACCTGCTGTACTGGAGGTGTAGTACAGTAAAACGCAACTGAAATGTTGCTAATAATGTTAAAAGTAAGTGTATGCTCTATTTCTGTCCTTTTTGCAATACCTTATCTATTTGGAGAAGCTGTGTCAGAAACAGATATGTTGAATATTGTAGAATCCCTTTGCATGGTCCTTTGAGTGGGCCTGATGTACCATATTACTGTAGCTATATCAATATTGTGCGATGAGTGTGCAATATATAATATAGATAAAACATTATTTAACAGTTTTGATTGCATTCAAAAGAGACTGGCATTGAGGATGTGGTTTTCGACCTATCAGTTAAACAGACTGGCTTGTCTATTCCAATTATGTATTATTGTTGATCTCCTACCATGCTACAGGCTGAGAAACAAAAGTTTGTTCAAGCCAAGTCCCAGCAGTGCAGAAGGACATACGTGTACTTAGTTTGGCTGTTATTTGAGGAGAGTAGTAAAACCAGCAATATCTGTTTAATATGGCGAGCTTCTTCAAGATTTAGTTTAGCTCTTGCTGCTGTCAGCTGCCTCCAGTTCTCCTCAATAGAAAATATTTTATTGCAATTTTTCACATAATTTGACCTCTTTCTCAATAGGTAGGTTTCCATCCAATTGGCGACAGATTTTCATGCAAACATCTTAAAATCCACCTAAAACAATCAGGGGTGTTTATAAGATTTGAAGACATTCTGGGCTTAGCCCAAAGCCAGTAGTGGGTCCATTCTCGTAAGGCAAAAAAAAAAGAAAATAATTTCAACAGATAAATATATGAATTTGGTGCACTTTGAAATGAACATTGAGCTATTCAAACATTGAGAGATTAGATCTTTTTCATGTAACTTGCACCTTCCCACATGCCACAGCAGACACTGCCAGTACTCAATCACAGTTGCTACTGTGGGTCTCTCTACTCTGGAACACTCTACTCCACAGGAGGCTGCTGAGGGGAGGACAGCTCATAATAATGTCTGGAATGGAGTGAATGGAATGTTATCTGTGTTTGATGAGTTTGATACCATTCCATTTATTCCGTTCTAGCCGTTACTATGAGCCTGTCCTCCACAATTAAGGTGCCACCAACAACCTGCACTCTACTCTCTACTCTGGAACACATACAGTACCAGTCAAAAGTTTGGACACAACTACTCATTCCAGGGTTTTCTTTATTTTTACTACTTTCTCCATTGCAGAATAATAGTGAAGGCATCAAAACTATGAAATAACACATGTGGAATCATGTGGTAACCCAAAAAATGTTAAACAAATCTAAATGTATTTTATATTTGAAATTCTTCAAAGTAGCCACCCTTTGCCTTGACAGCGTTGCACACTCTTGGTATTCTCTCAACCAGCTTCATGAGGTGGTCACCTGGAATGCATTTCAATTAAATATCTATATATAATATATAACCTCGGCAAGACGGAGCTGCTCTTCCTCCCGGGGAAGGACTGCCCGTTCCATGATCTCGCCATCACGGTTGACAACTCCATTGTGTCCTCCTCCCAGAGTGCTAAGAACCTTGGCGTGATCCTGGACAACACCCTGTCGTTCTCAACTAACATCAAGGCGGTGACCCGTTCCTGTAGGTTCATGCTCTACAACATTCGCAGAGTACGATCCTGCCTCACGCAGGAACGGCGCAGGTCCTAATCCAGGCACTTGTCATCTCCCGTCTGGATTACTGCAACTCGCTGTTGGCTGGGCTCCCTGCCTGTGCCATTAAACCCCTACAACTCATCCAGAACGCCGCAGCCCGTCGGTGTTCAACTTTCCCAAGTTCTCTCACGTCACCCCGCCTCCGCTCTCTCCACTGGCTTCCAGTTGAAGCTCGCATCCCTACAAGACCATGGTGCTTGCCTACGGAGCTGTGAGGGAACGCACCTCCCTACCTTCAGGCTCTGATCAGGCCCTACACCCAAACAAGGGCACTGCGTTCATCCACCTCTGGCCTGCTCGCCTCCCTACCTCTGAGGAAGTACAGTTCCCGCTCAGCCAGTCAAAACTGTTCGCTGCTCTGGCACGCCCAATGGTGGAACAAACTCCCTCACGACGCCAGGTCAGCGGAGTCAATCACCACCTTCCGGAGACACCTGAAACCCCACCTCTTTAAGGAATACCTAGGATAGGTAAAGTAATCCTTCTAACCCCCCCCCCCTTAAAAGAGTTAGATGCACTATTGTAAAGTGGTTGTTCCACTGGATATCATAAGGTGAATGCACCAATTGTTAAGTCGCTCTGGATAGCAGCGTTGCTAAAAGACTTAAATGTAAATGTAATGTAATTAACAGCTGTGCCTTGTTAAAATTAATTTGTGAATTTCTTTCCTTCTTAATGCGTTTGAGCCAATCGGTTGTGCTGTGACAAGTAGGGGTATATACAGAGATAGCCCTATTGGTAAAAGACCAAGTCCTTATTATAGCAAGAACAGCTCAAATAAGCAAAGAGAAATGACAGTCCATCATTACTTTAAGGATCGACCCTTTTTTTCAATTTTCACCTAAAATGACATGAAAGGTCAGTCAATATGGAACATATCAAGAAATTTGAACGTTTCTTCAGTGCAGTTGCAAAACCCATCAAAGCGCTATGATGAAACTGGCTCTCATGAGGACTGCCACAGGCCTTCGTGGTCAAATTGCTGCAAAAGAATCCACTACTAAAGGATCCCAATAATAAGAAGAGACTTGCTTGGGCCAAGAAAGACGAGCAATGGACATAGACCAGTGGAAATCTGTCCTTTGGTCTGATGAGTCCAAATTTTTGATTTTTAGTTCCAACCGCCGTGTCTTTTGTGAGACGCAGACAGTGGAACGGATGATCTCCGCATGTTTGGTTCCCACCTTGAAGCATGGAGGAGTGATTGTGTGGGGTGCTTTCGTGTGACACTGTCAGTGATTTATTTAGAATTCAAGGCACACTTAACCAGCATGGCTACCACAGCCTTCTGCAGCAATACGCCATCCTGTCTGGTTTGTGCTAGTGGACTAATCATTTGTTTTTCAACAGGACAATGACTCAACACACCTCCAGGCTGTGTAAGGGCTATTTGACCAAGAAGGAGAGTGATGGAGTGCTGCATCAGACCTTACTTTAGTGCTTTATTGCAAACAGGATGCATGTTTTGTAATAATTTTTTTCTGTACATGCTTCCTTTTCACTCTGTCATTTAGGTTAGTATTGTGGAGTAACTACAATATTGTTGATCCATCATCAGTTTCTTCTGATCACAGCCATTAAACTTAAGATGGGGCCGTACTGGATGGCCGCCATTTTGCAAGCTCCGACCCAACTTTGCTATTTTGTGACCATTTTGTTGTTTATTTTTAGTCTATTTTCACATAATGTACCCGCTATTATTTCTTGCAACCCACAAGAACTCTTGAACATCAGGTCGGCTTCTACTTCGACTCATCTGCCCAGAGCACTCCTGTAATTCCAACCCAATTGTCGGTCTACCCAAGAGGAAACGCCGACATTACAGAGGCAAGAGAGGGGGCATCCTGGTGAGATTAAGGCGAAGGGAAAACCGCCCACCTCTTCCCTCCATTCTACTGGCAAATGGACAGTCACTTGATAATTAGATGGATGACCTCCGATTGGGGATTTGCTACCAACTGGACTCTCGGGAATTGCAATATTATTTGCTTTTCAGAAACATGACTCTCAGACAAGATACCCCTCATGGCTATCCAACTCAATGGATTTTCCATTCACCGGGCGGACAGGACAGTGGAGTTGTGGAAATCGAGGGGGGGAGGGGTTTGCCTCCTCATCAACTCCAACTGGTGTGGTAATTCCAGAGTGGTGGAAGTGCCAACCCAGTGTTCACTTGTCCTGGAATACTTTATTGTCAAATGTCGACCCTTCTACCTCCCGAGGGAGATTTCAGCTGTAATCGCGACTGCTGTATACATTCCACCTCAGGACAATAAAAAATAATAAGCTAGCGCTTAAAGAACTGTACAAGGCTATGAACAAGCAGGAAACCCTACACCCAAAGGCTGCCTTTCTGATTCCCGACAATTTGAATTCGGTGTCACTAAGACACGTGATGCCCAACTTCCATCAACACGTCTCCAATGCCACTAGGGGCAATAAATTCCTAGACCACTGCTATTCAACCAACAAGCAAGCATACAAGGCACTCCCTCATCCGCCATTCGGAGAATCAGATCACGACTCCGTACTCTTGATTCCTGTTTACAAGCAGAAACTGAAACAGGGAGTACCAACGATTCGCTCTGTTGAGAAATGGTCACCAGAATCAGAGGGTATGTTTCAGGACTGCTTTGCTAGCGCTGATTAGAATATGCTTCATTAGAAAATGCATTGGTAACGTTGTACCCACGGTGACGGTTCACTGCTTCCCCAATCAAAATCCCTGGATTAACGCAGAGGTTGGCGCTAAACTAAAAAGCAGGGTTACTGCACACAGAGATATCGTAGACAACACTGATGCCATGGCCGAAGGCAGGAATAAGTACAAGAAGGCCCGCTATGACCTCCGCAGAGTCTTGAAACGAGCAAAAGAAGAATATAGGAATAAGAGGCAAGTAGCCTAGTGGTTAGAGCATTGGGCCAGTAACCGAAAAGTTGTTAGATCAAATCCCCGAAAGCTGACAAAGTAAAAAAAAAAATGTTGTTCTACCCCTGAACAAGGCAGTTAACCCACTGTTCCTAGGCTGTTGTCGTAAATAAGAATTTGTTCTTAACTGACTTGCCTAGTTAATTAAATATTGCAGAGGCTACAGTCTATTATGGATTACAAAGGAAGACCCAACTGTCATCTGCCCAACAATTCCTCTCTACCAGACTAACTGAATACATTTTATGCATGCTTTGATAAAAACATCGAGCCGGGTGTGAGGGCCGTCACCGATCCAGAGGACTGGGTGAACTCGCTCTCTGAGGCCGACGTGAGAAGGGCCTTAAATCAGGTCAGCACCATGTTAGGTTCTGATTTATCAGAGTAAATAACTCATGGACCCTAGAGAAGCTTAACCAAGTTTAATTCTTTCCAAAGGGTTGTTACATCTGTAATTCAGACAAAAAACATGTTCTCACCATCACAAGTATATATACCCCCACTTTGGACACTCCTTCTCTCCAATCCTTACATCTTATGGTTCCACAGGAAGAGGGTAACAGGATACTAAATCCTTATTACTCCCTTCAGAGGATCTGACCTGACCTCCAACCCTTCTTCGCCTAATCCACAGATGTCCATCCGCTCCCCCTATCCTTTGATCTCCTCCCGTCCACCCAACACATTCCAAAGCCATCTGTCTTTCTACAGAGAACCATTAACTTCTGACATTAAACCCAGTCTCTTTCACTCCTTATATTCTATGCTTCTGATCTATCATTTATTTAATATCTCTACGTTAAGCCGATTCCAACTCGCAAGGCCATGGGCCCTGACAATATTCCAGGGCATGCGCAGAACAGTTGGCAGGAATATTCACAATAACTTTTATCCTATCCTTGTCCTAGTCCGTAATCCCCACGTTTTAAAAAGACCAAAATCCTCCCTGTTGCTAAGGCTTCTGTTAGGTTCTAAACAAACAGAGTAAAAACTCAAACGGACGACCAGGAAAAAGCTCAAACATTTGCAAAGACAAATACATGTTTACACAAGCACATATTACATTTATACACTTCTACTAGGCGTAGTCAACTTCCTGCGCATTACTGGACAGCCAATACATCTCTTTTGCTAAGTCAGGAACTTCATTGTTTCCTCTCACTGGTGTAGTCGTGGCCCTGCCTGATGCTAGAACCTTCGTGGGCATCGATATATATGTGTGTGGGATAGGACTGTTCCTTCTCACTTCATCTGACTTGACCTTGGGCTGAATTCCTCACTCCTCGCCTCTCCTACCTTATCAGTGACTGAAACCAGACTGTTGCCCTTTGCCTCCCTCCTCCATAGGAGCCATGAGATTTAACAATACCATGTGTTGATGGAATGTGAATCTTCTGTACTCCCCGCTTCCTCACTCAGTAACTTTCCATACATCTAGTTCTTATCCACCCTCCATTGAACCCGATATATACATTCCTTCTACATGTAAAGTAATCAAATGTTCTAGTATGGTAACATAAATGAGTATATTTCAAGTGGGAATCCAACAGTCCCTCTTTTTGAATAGTAACTCCATACTCTTCCACATAAAAACGTTGAAATGACTTATATATGAACAGAAAACAGGCTTGATATTCTACGTTGACTTATTTTTTTTATTTTTAAGGAATAAACAAAATATGACAAGTACTAGTAATTCGTTAAGCTATGCATAATTATATACAATACCAGTCAAAAGTTGACACACCTACTCAATGCTTTTTCTTTATTTTTACTATTTTCTACATTGTAGAATAATAATGAAGACACCAAAACTATAATGACTTGATGACAGCTTTAAACACTCTTGGCATTCTTTCAACCAGCTTTACCTGGAATGCTTTTCCAACAGTCTTCAAGGAGTTCCCACATATTCTGAGCACTTGATGGCCCGCATTTTCTTCACTCTGTGGTCCAACTCATCCCGAACCATCTCAATTGGGTTGAGGTCGGGTGATTGTGGATGCCAGGTCATCTGATGCAGCACTCCATCACTCTCCTTGGTCAAATAGCCCTTACACAGCCTGGAGGTGTGTTGAGTCATTGTCCTGCTTAAAAACAAATGATAGTCCCACTAAGCCCAAACCAGATGGGATGGCGTATCGCTGCAGAATGCTGTGGTAGCCATGTTGGTTAAGTGTGCCTTCAATTCTAAATAAATCACAGACAGTGTCACCAGAAAAGCACCCCCACACTATCACACCTCCTCCTCCATGACTCACGATGGGAACCATACATGCGGAGATCATCCATTCACCTACAAATTATTCCTTCCATGCGTCTAGATACCATCTGTGGTCACTATCGCCATAACTTTGAGAGAGGACGCACCAGAACAACAGTTTAGATCATTTCTGATTCAGGAAATCCAGACAAACTAGTCACCGTATGACTAATTATTACATCCCCAATTTTCTTAATACAACATTTCTAAAACAAATGTCAAAAGAATAACACACCATTTTTGCAAATTTGCTTATACTCCCATATCATCTTGGCGACTTCACCGCAAAGTTTCAGGGTCAGGGGAGTTAGAGGGCAAACCCTTAGGTAGAAATCCCGACAATACAGCATACCCAATCTGGTGAAATGTGTACTGGAGCAAAGCCAAATACAAAACAACCAAAACAGCAGCAATACACAATATTATATTTAAATCTCACCCAATGTATGTAGCCTTTCTGGCGAGGGTGGTGATCAGGCCTCACCAGAAAGACAGAACAGAGGACATTCAACACCATTAAGTGAGTCTGTTCTTTCCCTTTTCTTTCCCTGTACTTCAATCTACTTATTTAAAGACATTTCAAACATTCTGTGTATCAGGTTTACATTGGGATCCTCAGTACATTTCTTATCTGGATAAGAAATGTGTGCAACCAACATCCGGACAATAGATACTTCAGAAAATGTAATTTGTGTGCCCTTTAAGGTGCATCCTTTCTAACCCATGAAGAACCTACTAAAGCCTCTACCCCCCAATTTAAAAAATAAATAAATCAGATTTATTAACACCACTAACAAATACTCATAACTGGTGGGTTGTGTGTGCGTGTGCTGTGTGTGTGGTAAAATGTAGGGCAAAAACAAACAAATGGCCAGGCCTTACTTAATTGGGAGCTCCCTTTACGGCCGGATCCAGATACCCTTATACTTTATAAAGAAAACAGCCTCAGGAAACATTTTAAAGGGAGCGATAGGGACACCTCATTCTCTCCTGGAAGAAAACATTTACATTTCATTAGTTTTCACTATGCTAAATCTTAAATAAGAAAAAAAAAGGTTTTATTTACAGACAAAACATGTTATCTTCGGTTCACAGGGAGTCCACTGTCCTCCTTTCACTCATTAATCATTTGTGTTTACATCCCTCCCAACATTTACTGTATATACTATCACCAATCTCCGTTGGATATTCCTTATTTGCTTCACACTCACAGAATGAGTAGTAGTACCAGGGGAATCCGTGACAGTACCCCCCGACGCGCTGCACTAGCAGCGGAACGATACCGGCCTCGAGGACGACCACAGGAACGCGGTGCAGGTCGGTCAGGGCCAGTTGCAGCTGCCGAAGCTGCGGCAGACAGGAAAGTTGCAGCTGACGAAGTTACGGTTTCATCAAACGGGCCAGTTACTCCGGAGGCGGACGTGCTAGTTGCAGCTGCTGAAGTTGCGGCGGCGTCGGACGGGCCAGTTGCAGTGGCGTTGGAAGGGCCATTCCCGCTGTCTCCATTTAGGGTCGGTTATTCTGTCACGTTGTATAAATGATTGGAGACAGCTGCAGGAATACGTAATAGTTGATTTTAATACTCCACAAAAAATATAACATGTCATGAAAAGGCACAGGGACAAAGCCCAAAGCAAACACGTATACAAAAACACAGGGATGTAACCCAAACAAAAGACGAGGTTAAACCTCTAATAAATACACGGGACAAGACCCACAATACACTACACAGGGCGAGACCTGTAATAACAAATGCACAACAATACACGGGACAAGACCCGTAATAACAAGTGCACAATACACACAGCACAAAAGCCAAAATTACATAGCACAGGTGTTCACAGACCAACGGACATGGGAACAATAACCAACCAGACAAGGGTGAACAGAGGCCACGTATATACAATTACTAATCAGGGGAATTGGAATCAGGTGTGCGTAATGAGACAGTGCAGTGTTGCCTAGAGGCCAATGACGTTGACCAGTGGTTCTCAATCCTGTTCTTGGGGACCCAAAGGGGTGCACATTGTTGTTTTTGCCCTAGCACCACACACCTGATTCAAATCATCAAAGCCTTTTGATGAGTTGATCATTTGAATCAGCTGTGTAGTGCTAGGGCAAAAACAAAAATGTGCACCCCTTTGAGTCCCCAGGACCAGGATTGAGAACCAGTGACATAGACCTCCGAAACTGGTGCACGGAATGAGCAGCAGTACTGGGGGATTCCGTGACAATTACGCACACCTGACATCAATCATTAGGCGCACCTGCGTTTCATCATGGGGCACATCTGGACTCCATTACCTCACTCATTAAATCCCCTTTGTCTGGCAGCCTCTTGGGTTCTTTCCCCCCAGGCAGATTGTTTCTGTGTTTCATGTCAAGACTCTACTCCTATGGTGTCTTGTTCTAGGTTATTAAACTTAACACCTGCTTCTCGACTTCTAGTGTCTACGCTACCAATTTCTTTTGCCATTACTGAGCCGGACTACTTCCCCATTGTCTCCACAGATCAAGTATGCAGACATTTGTGCATCTCCAGTCAGAACAGGACCGGCACAAACGCTTTCATATCTTCCGGCTGGTGCCCACATCGCCTTAATTGTTTTCATTACTACATGATAACTTTGGACGTGTGCGTTTCTATCATAGTGAGTGCCTTATAATAGTTTCTGTATGTTTCTACTCTAGCTCACTGTAATGATCTTGTCAACATTCACCAGCTGAGAATGAACACTTACCTAATTCTCTTATGCGTGCTGTCTGAAGCCGTCTCTGTCAACGTCGTAGCTAGAGGAGACACCAGGGTTGACTTCAATGCCGACGCATCATACACCTGCACCCTTGCAGACCCGACAGGTGTGCTGCAAGTCACCTGGTAGAGGCTGTTCAAAGACGACTCGGTGGAGAATCTGGCCACCTACAGAAAGCAGTTTGTCGCTCAAATCATAGACCCGCACCGAGGCAAGGTGTTCACGTCTATTCGTCTATTACCGCGAAGAATGTAACATGGGCGGACGACGCCTGCTTCATTTGTTCCTTCAATGTTTACCCAAGTGGTTCAACACGCAAGCCGACTTGTCTTACCGTTCAAGGTGTATCTGAAGTGAGAGCCACAATGCACAAAGTCCCCAGCACTGAACCTAAAGCTGTCACACCCTGGCCTTAGTTATCTTTGTTTTCATTATTATTTTAGTTAGGTCAGGGTGTGACATGGGGAATGTATGTGTTTTGGTTTGTCTAGGGGTTTGTACGTTTAATGGGTCAGTCKCTTGTCTAGGTGTTTGTATGTCTATGGCTGCCTAGATTGGTTCTCAATTAGAGGCAGCTGTGGTTTATTGTCTCTGATTGAGAGCCATATTTAAGGCAGCCATAGGCATTTGGGTTTTGTGGGGAATTGTCTATGTTGTACGTTTGTAGCTTGTGTGTGCACTTACGTGTATAGCTTCACGATCGTTTGTTGTTTTGTTTAGGTTTATAATAGTGTTCGTTTCGTGTTTTTCTTTATTCTCAAATAAAAAAGAATGTATTTCACTTCTTCCACTCAAGACGATCGTGACAAAAGCAGACATGGAAGTTGTGGTCAGCTGCTCTGCCACAGGTAAACCAGCACCTTGGATCCAATGGAACATTTCTGCAGCAGCACTCATAAAGACACCTAACAACCGGACTGTCGTTAACAAAGACCAAATTGTCACAGCCATTAGCAACATCACCCACCAACTGTTGCCAGGTTCTGAGGGATACGTGGACTGTATCGTAAACAATGGGATGYGGACACAGAGACACGAGCGGGTCCTGCTTCCTATTCTCCCTGGAGAGAGTGGCGAGAGGATGACAAGAGGACATCCCCGTGGGCGGTTGGCATTCCAGTGTTCCTAATCGTTTCCATTTTAGTCATCAACGGCAGTGTCATGCTTCAAAATAAAAAAAGGTTACAGGCAAGCAGCAACCACAGCAGACGAGCAGGGCGCTTTTGGGGAAAGTGTGTAAATGTCCGTCTGTGATTGCTATACTTATGTACTTTAGCTGACAGAGGATTTTTATTGAGCATCGGAGCGCTGTTGGTATTTAGAGTCTGGTTGCAGAAGAGCCCAGTTCCTCAAGAGATGAGATCCACTAACAAGTCTAAAATGGCTCCACCAGACTACTAATCCATCTTTAGAATATTATAGTATTTCTAATTGTATGACAAAGTTCATATTAAATGCATGGCGACTTGCAAGATACAGTACTACTATTCATGATTGAGGATGAGACTGTCTGGGAGTCTTGGGAGCATGAATAGTGTGCAGGCCTTTCTGTTCTTTATTAGTATTCTTTATTAGCCCAGCTCCTACGTTTTGAAGGATGTGGTTGTGACAAACACTTCTAATGAGACAGTCAGACAAGAAGATGCACTGTGTACTAGATACATATATTGAACCTTTTTGAGTTGACAGTGTCACATTTCTTCCCCAGTCATATGTAAGCTAATTTATACCTGAACCATACAGGACATAATGTCACAAATACTGTTTTTTTGTTTTGAAATTGCACTTTAGTTTTGAGAGATGAGGTTTGTCAGTGAGGAAATACAATATAATCTATTAGAACACAGCACCACCTACAGTTGACTTTATGACATACCAGGAAAAAGACAGGGGAGAATATCCTATTTAATTTAACTTGAATCCATTTAAACATGATAGCAGTTGTGTCAGTGAGGTTTATGCTGTTATTATTACATACAGTACCTATAGTAATACAGATACATGGTTGTTTTACCTCCTTTGTTATATCAATGCAATGTATGAATGTATTTGAGCCCTGAAAATATAATGGTGAGTAATTCTGTAAAGCGTCTGTGTGTAGCTGGTGAGATGAGTCAGGCGCAGGACAGCAGATAAGAGTAAAGAAAGCAATTTTACTCAAAATATATTGCAATACACGTCGTAAATACAAGGCCACACAATACGGACCGCAATACAATAAACAATTACTCACAAACAAACATGGGGGAACAGAGGGTTAAATAATGAACAAGTAATTGGGGGATGGTGTGTAAGACAAAGACAAAACAAATGGAAAATGAAAAGTGGATTGGCGATGGCTAGAAGGCCGGTGACGTCGACCGCCGAACGCCGCCCGAACAAGGAGAGGGACCGACTTCGGCGGAAGTCGTGACACTCACTGTATATATGGAGCATAATAAACTCAGCAAAAAAAGAAATTTTCCTTTTTCAGGACCCTGTCTTCAAAGATAATTCGTAAAAATCCAAATGACTTCAGATTTTCATTGTAAAGGGTTTAAACCAGGGGTGTCAAACATACGGCCCGCGGGCCGGAACCGGCCCCCAAGGAGGTTCGATCAGGCCCGCAGGATAATTTGAAAGTGGAAAAAATGCATAAAAGACATGMAATTAATATTTTTAATTCGCTGCAATTCATGGATTATCCGCTAAGGGGCGCACTCTTTCCATCAGAGTAGAAGACAAGCRGCATCACTGAGACAGACTGAAAACAGCAGACGGTATCAATGCGCCATCTGCTGCTTGTTACGACGTTGTTAATACCTTGGTCTCTACCTCTCCGCTACACCCTCATTAGCCAAAATGTCGTTATCCAAACGGAGAAAAGTAGATAAGGAGTGTAGAATTTTCAAAGAAAAATGGACCACGTCCTATTTATTTACAGAGATGCACGGAAAACCTTCGTGCTTGGTGTGTTTGCAACAAGTTTCGGTATTGAAGGAATATAATATTCGACGCCACTACTTTCTTCATTACACATTTAAAATCACTCTCCTTAGTTTGTAAGGTGTACGCAGGGATTACATTTAGATTTTATATGCGTATGTGTAAGTGGTTTAAAAATTCCTTTCTTTAAAAGTCTCATTTAATCTTAAAGTGCATTACTATATTTTTCAGTACCAATTAAAGTTTTGTGCCTTTGTACAATCAGTGGGATCAGTTGCAATGCATATTTGTGAATGATAAAAGTAAATTGCACATTTGTCTAAGGAAATATGAGGTGTTTCATGAAATGTTTTGTAAAAGGATAGTTCATTAAATTTCAATATTTTCCTAATGTTCTTGTGCTTCTTTACACCAAAACAAAGGAAAGACATGATATTTTGGTTATTTATAGCAGAGTATGGTATAATTTTAATGGTCCGGCCCACTTGACATCTCCCTAGGCCGTATGTGGCCCACGATGCGAAATGAGTTTGACACCCCTGGTTTAAACACTGTTTCCTATGCTTGTTCAATGAACCACAAACAATTAATGAACATGCGCCTGTGGAACGGTCGTTAAGACACTAACAGCTTACAGATGGTAGGCAATTAAGGTCACAGTTATGAAAGCTTAGGACAGGAAAGGGGCCTTTCTACTGACTCGAGAGAAAAAAAAGAAAAAAAAGAAGATGCCCAGGGTCCCTGCTCATCTGAGTGAACGTGCCTTAGGCATGCTGCAAGGAGGCATGAGGACTGCAGATGTGGCCAGGGCAATAAATTGCAATGTCCGTACTGTGAGACGCCTAAGACAACGCTACAGGGAGACAAGACGGACAGCTGATCGTCCTCGCAGTGGCAGACCACATGTAACAACACCTGCACAGGATCGGTACATCCGAACATCACACCTGCGGGACAGGTACAGGATGGCAACAACAACTGCCCGAGTTACACCAGGAACGCACAATCCCTCCATCAGTGCTCAAACTGTCCGCAATAGGCTGAGAGAGGCTGGACTGAGGGCTTGTAGGCCTGTTGTAAGGCAGGTCCTCACCAGACATCACCGGCAACAAGATCACCTATGGGCACAAACCCACTGTCGCTGGACCAGACAGGACTGGCAAAAAGTGCTCTTCACTGAGGAGTGGCGGTTTTGTCTCACCAGGGGTGATGGTCGGATTCGCGTTTATCGTCGAAGGAATGTGCGTTACACGATGCTGTGGCACATTGCCCCAGACCATTGGACTGAGCTTGTTGTCATTGCAGGCAATCTCAACGCTGTGCGTTACAGGGAAGACATCCTCCTCCCTCATGTAGTACCCTTCCTGCAGGCTCATCCTGACATGACCCTCCAGCATGACAATGTCACCAGCCGTACTGCTCGTTTTGTGCATGATTTCCTGCAAGACAGGAATGTCAGTGTTCTACCATGGCCAGCGAAGAGCCCGGATCTCAATCCCATTGAGCACGTCTGGGACCTGTTGGATCGGAGGGTGAGGGCTAGGGCCATTCTCCCCAGAAATGTCCGGGAACTTGCACGTGCCTTGGTGAAAGAGTGGGGTAACATCTCACAGCAAGAACTGGCAAATCTGGTGCAGTCCATAAGGAGGAGATGCACTGCATTACTTAATATATTGACTAGATATTATTGACCAGATATTGACTAACTTTTGATTTTGACTCCACAAAAAATATAACATGATTTTGACCCCCCTCTTTTGTTCAGGGACACATTATTCAACTTCTGTTAGTCACATGTCTGTGGAACTTGTTCAGTTTGTCTCAGTTGTTGAATCTTATGTTCATACAAATATTTACACATGTTAAGTTTGCTGAAAATAAACGCATTTGACAGTGAGAGGACGTTCATTTTTTTTGCAGAGTTTATATTTAGCATAGCTCTGTTCTGCCCTGCCCCCTTGTGGAGCTCACATTTGTCAATGCAATGTATTTTTATAGCATTATTATTGTGTTACTACTTTGAAATAGCTTTATCCTGATTTTGTATTCTAATTCCTGTACTTTCAGAAGCCAAACACACAAACAGTATTTGACAATATCAAAACTGGAGCTGGACATCTTTGGAGCTGCAGATTGAGGACAGCGTCTCCTACCAGCGTCTCCTTAACAGTTTTACTGGACGAAAACACAGGCCAATATGTAATAGTTGTCTATTTTATTTATTTTATTCTATTTTATTGAAGTATTGGTGATGGTTGAACAACAACAGGAACTTGTACTAGAGGGGAAAAAATGCAATATGCATAACCCATATTTCATATTCATGCAGTGACTGAACAACAACTGTATTTCCACCCCCCACCTCTAAAGGCACAGTATCATGGCAGGTCACCTGTCAAATCACCTGTCAGGGCAGTCAGTCAGTAATTTCTGCAGATGTGCTCAATAGGGCTTGAGCATGTGGTACTCCACAAAGCATGGTATAAGAATATTTTGAAGATGAATACACAACGCAGAGGATGAGAGTACTAAAAACAGAGTCCTAATGGTCAATATGGAATTGTAAATAGGAGTTGGGTTTCAGTTCAACATCTGTTTAGAATCTGTGGAATGTCACTCCTGAACTCAGTGCTACATGTGCTACGGTTTGTACATTGAGTCGGGAGCAGGATACTTGTTATTTGGCCATTGGCCAAGTTGTACTGCCAGGACTTCTGATTGGTCAATCCCAGGCTGGGGGGGGGGGGTGGTTATAAATGGCATCCTGTTCCTTTGTTCAGTGGCGAAATGCTTAGGACAGGGGAGACTGAACATCTACCTCCCTGCATAACATCTTGATTTGTCCTTCTCAAATAAACCTATTTTTCTCCGCCTGATTTTCTTTGGAGTTTGTTATTGAAGAATAACATAAATTGCTAACAATGGTGACTTTGCCTTGCTCCTCTGCCTCCTTGTCCTGGTGCCAGAAAAGCAGACTTTGCAGTGCCTCCGTGTGTGACTACCTTGAGCAGCAAATTGAGGGACTTCGCAGGGAAAATGCCATGCAGTGAGACGTAGGGCATTGTCTGCAGCAGGACGGCCCCCAGTGGATGGGCGTTGAAGGGTGTGGTGCTCCTCCGGCAGCTCTCTCATGAGGTTCTCTCTGTACTTTTGGTAGGTAATTACTTATGTGGGGAGGTGGGGAGGATGAGGGAAGGGAGAGGATGATGAGGCAGTGGGTAGTTAGGTGAGATATTGTCACTATAATTGCATAACGGAACTGTATGTGATTTGTATGCCTACTGTACGTCCAATTAGAAAAAATACCTTGTTCAGTAATCATCTCACCTGTTAGTTGGCAGAATATATGTGGCCATTGAGGGCAGCAGTGTTGATCAAATGGAAAAGTATCTTATACCACTTGGTAGTTTTCTGAGCGCATTCCACAAAGCTGTTTATCATGTCTGCCTTATCCACTACCCCCATTTTGAGGTTATAGTCAAGCAGTCTGGTTTGATCTTTCTCTCTTCCGCCAGGTGGTCCACCTTCCCTGTGGCCAACACACACACACCAAGGATGGAGTGACACAGTGCGGGGCTTAAAGACCTGGAGAATAAACCCTCCTCCTCACAGCTGCCCATGTCCCTTATTGTTGATGTTGTGGTTGTTACTGACAAGGAGCACATGGCGGAGCTCTTTAATGACTACTTCATTAAGTCAAGATTCCTATTTGACTCAGCCGTGTCTCCTTGCCCGTCCAACATTTCCTCATCTCCCACCCCTTCTAATGCGACTAGCCCGGATGTTCCTCCCTCTTTTTCCCCTGCCCTGCTACAAAGTTTCCCCCTGCAGGCGGTCACTGAGTCTGAGGTGCTAAAGGAGTTCCTTAAACTTAACCCCAAAAAAACATCTGTGTCAGATGGTTTGACCCTTTCTTCTTTAATTCTTACGGCTGCCGTTAACGGGATCGATATGACAACAGCCAGTAAAAGTGCAGGGAGCCAAATTCAAAACAACAGAAATCTCATAATTAAAATTCCTCAGACATACAAGTATTTTACACCATTTAAAGATACACTTCTTGTTAATCCCACCACAGTGTCCGATTTCAAATGGGCTTTTCGGCGAAAGCACCACAAACGATTATGTTAGGTCAGCACCTATTCACAGAAAGACACAGCCATTTTCCAGCCAAAGAGAGGAGTCACAAAAATCAGAAATATAATTAATCACTAACCTTTGATGATCTTCATCAGATGACACTCATAGGACTTCACGCTTGCAAGCGTCCCTCTTTTTCCTCCAAACATTACATTTACATTTAAGTCATTTAGCAGACGCTCTTATCCAGAGCGACTTACAAATTGGTGCATTCACCTTGCTATATCCAGTGGAACAACACTTTCAATAGTGCATCTAACTCTTTTAAGGGGGGGGGTTAGAAGGATTACTTTATCCTATCCTAGGTATTTCTAAAGAGGTGGGGTTTCAGGTGTCTCGGAAGGTGGTGATTGACTCCGCTGACCTGGCGTCGTGAGGGAGTTTGTTCCACCATTGGGGGTGCCAGAGCAGCGAACAGTTTTGACTGGGCTGAGCGGGAACTGTACTTCCTCAGAGGTAGGGAGGCGAGCAGGCCAGAGGTGGATGAACGCAGTGCCCTTGTTTGGGTGTAGGGCCTGATCAGAGCCTGAAGGTACGGAGGTGCCGTTCCCCTCACAGCTCCGTAGGCAAGCACCATGGTCTTGTAGCGGATGCGAGCTTCAACTGGAAGCCAGTGGAGAGAGCGGAGGAGCGGGGTGACGTGAGAGAACTTGGGAAAGTTGAACACCAGACGGGCGCGCGGTTCTGGATGAGTTGTAGGGGTTTAATGGCACAGGCAGGGAGCCCAGCCAACAGCGAGTTGCAGTAATCCAGACGGGAGATGACAAGTGCCTGGATTAGGACCTGCGCCGCTTCCTGCGTGAGGCAGGGTCGTACTCTGCGAATGTTGTAGAGCATGAACCTACAAGAACGGGCACACCGCCTTGATGTTAGTTGAGAACGACAGGGTGTTGTCCAGGATCACGCCAAGGTTCTTAGCACTCTGGGAGGAGGACACAATGGAGTTGTCAACCGTGATGGCGAGATCATGGAACGGGCAGTCCTTCCCCGGGAGGAAGAGCAGCTCCGTCTTGCCGAGGTTCAGCTTGAGGTGGTGATCCGTCATCCACACTGATATGTCTGCCAGACATGCAGAGATGCGATTCACCACCTGGTATCAGAGGGGGGAAAGGAGAAGATTAATTGTGTGTCGTCTGCATAGAACATGATAGGAGAGACCAGTTGAGGATATGACAGAGCAAGTGACTTGGGTGATAGCGAGAATAGGAGAGGCCTAGAACAGAGCCCTGGGGACACCACGTGGTGAGAGCACGTGGTGCGGAGACAGATTCTCGCCACGCACCTGGTAGGAGCGACCTGTCAGGTAGGACGCAATCCAAGCGTGGGCCGCGCCGGAGATGCCCAGCTCGGAGAGGGTGGAGAGGAGGATCTGATGGTTCACAGTATCAAAGGCAGCCGATAGGTTAGAAGGATGAGAGCAGAGGAGAGAGAGTTAGCTTTAGCAGTGCGGAGCGCCTCCGTGACACAGAGAAGAGCAGTCTCAGTTGAATGACTAGTCTTGAAACCTGACTGATTTGGATCAAGAAGGTCATTCTGAGAGAGATAGCAGGAGAGCTGGCCAAGGACGGCACGTTCAAGAGTTTTTGGAGAGAAAAGAAAGAAGGGATACTGGTCTGTAGTTGTTGACATCGAGGGATCGAGTGTAGGTTTTTCAGAAGGGGTGCAACTCTCGCTCTCTTGAAGACGGAAGGGACGTAGCCAGCGGTCAAGGATGAGTTGATGAGCGAGGTGAGGTAGGGAGAAGGTCTCCGGAAATGGTCTGGAGAAGAGAGGGGGGATAGGGTCAAGCGGGCAGGTTGTTGCGGCCGGCCGTCACAAGACGCGAGATTTCATCTGGAGAGAGAGGGGAAAGAGGTCAAAGCACAGGGTAGGGCAGTGTGAGCAGAACCAGCGGTTGTTTGACTTAGCAAACGAGGATCGATGTCGTCGACCTTCTTTTCAAAATGGTTGACGAATGTCATCAGCAGAGGGGAGGAGGGGGGAGGAGGGGGAGGAGGATTCAGGGGGAGGAGAAGGTGGCAAAGAGCTTCCTAGGGTTAGAGGCAGATGCTTGGAATTTAGAGTGGTAGAAATTGGCTTTAGCAGCAGGAGACAGAAGAGGAGAATGTAGAGAGGAGGGAGTGAGGATGCCAGTCCGCAGGGAGGCGAGTTTTCCTCCATTTCCGCTCGGCTGCCCGGAGCCCTGTTCTGTGAGCTCGCAATGAGTCGTCGAGCCACGGAGCAGGAGGGGAGGACCGAGCCGGCCTGGAGATAGGGGACGTAGAGAGTCAAAGGATGCAGAAAGGAGGAGAGGAGGTTGAGGCAGAATCAGGAGATAGGTTGGAGAAGGTTTGAGCAGAGGGAAGAGATGATAGGATGGAAGAGGAGAGAGTAGCGGGGGAGAGAGAGCGAAGGTTGGACGGCGCGATACCATCCGAGTAGGGGCAGTGTGGGAAGTGTTTGGATGAGAGCGAGAGGGGAAAAGGATACAAGGTAGTGGTCGGAGACTTGGAGGGGAGTTGCAATGAGATTAGTGGAAGAACAGCATCTAGTAAAGATGAGGTCAAGCGTATGTGCCTGCCTTGTGAGTAGGGGGAAGGTGAGAGGGGAGGTCAAAAGAGGAGAGGAGTGGAAAGAAGGAGGCAGAGAGGAATGAGTCAAAGGTAGACGTGGGGAGGTTAATGTCACCAGAACTGTGAGAGGTGAGCCATCCTCAGGAAAGGAACTTATCAGGGCGTCAAGCTCATTGATGAACTCTCCAAGGGAACCTGGAGGGCGATAAATGATAAGGATGTTAAGCTTGAAGGGCTGGTAACTGTGACAGCATGGAATTCAAAGGAGGCGATAGACAGATGGGTCAGGGGAGAAAGAGAGAATGTCCACTTGGGAGAGATGAGGATCCCAGTGCCACCCCACCCGCTGACCAGAAGCTCTCGGGTGTGCGAGAACACGTGGGCAGACGAGGAAGAGGCAGTAGGAGTAGCAGTGTTATCAGTGGTAATCCATGTTCTCCGTCAGTGCCAAGAAGTCGAGGGACTGGAGGGAAGCATAGGCTGAGATGAACTCTGCCTTGTTGGCCGCAGATCGGCAGTTCCAGAGGCTGCCTGAGACCTGGAACTCCACGTGGGTCGTGCGCGCTGGGACCACCAGGTTAGAGTAGCAGCGGCCACGCGGTGTGAAGCGTTTGTATGGTCTGTGCAGAGAGGAGAGAACAGGTGATGACAGACACATAGTTGACAGGCTACAGAAGAGGCTACGCTAATGCAAGGAGATTGGAATGACAAGTGGACTACACGTTCGATGTTCAGAAAGTTAAGCTTACGTTGCAAAAAATCTTATTGACTAAAATGATATAGTACTGCTGGCTGGTGAAATAGGCTAGCTAGCAGTGGCTGCGTTGTTGACTTTGTTTGAAAGTGTAGCTGGCTAGGTAACCTCTAACTGGCTAGGTAACCTCGACAATTACTCTAGACTACACAATTATCTTGGATACAAAGACGGCTATGTAGCCAGCTAAGATCAAACAAATCAAACTGTTGTACTGTAATGAAATGAAATGTAATACCACCTGTAATACTACCTGTGGAGCAAAGCGGAATGCAACTACTCGCTCCAAACCAAACCGGAAGTGCGTATCGTAGAGGGAGAGGCAATAGAAGTGTTGTTTCTTGTATTATTGTCTTTTGTGTCTTTAGAGGACTGCTTCACCTTAATGTCCCCTTTCCCTTTTCTTCTGTCCTTATTTTGTCCCACTTTGTCCCTTCTTTGTCCCTTCTTCTCTTCTGCCAACTAGACACTCCTTGTTAGCTAGCTAGCTTCTTTCAGGAATGTCCCTAGCAACTGCCTAGCAACAGGTAAACAACTTAGCTAGCTAAGAAAACGGTATAATTTTATGAAAAATTGTTACTTTTTCAAAAGCCTTTCTTCTTTGTTTGCTGCTTGTTTGGTCTCCTATTCAGTTTGCAGTTTTCTTTTGATTTTTTTTCGATGTACTTTACTCTAAAAAAACATTTAAATTTCAATATTTGTAGGAGCTCATCTTTTCAGCTGCTGCTGCTACATAACGATGGTCATTATGGCCAAACAGTTCTATTTTTGTTTAATCCGACCAGAGGACATTTCTCCAAATGTACAATCTTTGTCCTCATGTGCAGTTGCAAACCGTAGTGTTTTTTTTTATGGCGGTTTTATGGCGGGAAAAAAACGGATTATTTGCAGTAAGATGAGCAGAAAATTGCAGTTCTCATTTCCTGGTGGAACAACATCACCCAAAATCAAGGGAACATTTCTCACAAGACACAGAGTTTGAATAGAATTATGCTATTGATAGATGCTATTTCCACTGTTCTCTAGGTTGACTTTAGTTGGACAGTTTTTGCGCTCCAAGTACCCATAGTCAAACGAGTAGATTCTAGACAGAAGGACACGTTTTGGATTTTTTTTCAGGAACATATTCAAACAACAATTTTAACTCAAACTGAGCCACCCTTGGGTGGCAGATCACTGAATACAAACTATATGGCACCTATCTTGTGAACACCACACATGGATTCAAGTGGGTTGGCAGTTTCAAAGTCATCATAGTACAATTATATCTGAAAAGCATTTATTTGTTCTGAGAACAAGGGATGAGTCTTAAAGTAACTTCCATCACAAAAGTCTTAATAAGTGTCTTCCACAGATGTATCCCTAGGTGCCTTTTCCAATAACTTACAGATTTCAGAATTGCGACACATGAATGTTAATGTTCCCAGTATAGGAATATATACAAAAGTGTCTTTCACGAGGACTTGATTATTCAAGCCTGTTTGTTTATTTCGTCTGCTATCATATCTAACTCCCAACACTACTTCTACTGGCTCCACAACACCGCATTTCTGGTTGAAGTACTTTGTTCTCTTGGTTTCTGTGTTAAAACTGGCAAATGGGTTTTCAAAAACGATCCTTTCCAGCAGATGTCGAGGGGTTATCCATAGGCAAAACTGACTGAACATCCGGTTTATTTTGGGAGTGTAGCCCAGTACTAAGCTCTTCTAAATCACACACTACTGTTGACACAACACTATCTGCAACACCACTAGCTTGCAACTTGGCAATAATGGAGGCACACATATCTTGAGCAAGACTCTGTCCATTCTACCCAAAACAATCACTTTGAGTGTTATCATGTGGGACACCAATGTCGCCACCCATTTGTGGAGCTTCTGACTGGCGAATCATCAATATGAGAGGGCCCTTCTAAGCTTAATGCATCAACTACTTGACCAATATCCTTATGAATACTATTCAAATGTTTTCTGAAACCTGAGTATGTTGAAAACTGCCGTCTGCAACCATCTGGCGCACAGACCAATCTAAACTTGGTGGAGGGATGGAAGCTATGCTCAATTCTCAAATTAGATATCAATGACTGGCTGTTTCTGTGCAACGCTTGACAACAAAAGCACCGTAAGATACATTTATCTAGTTAAGAAGTTTTGTCTTCAACTCTATCACGCCAGATGTCTCTTGTTTTGCCTACATCAATGTTGTAGATGGATGTCTGCAGAAGTTCTTCTGTAGAAGTTGACAAGAGCATCATCATATGTCAAGTTAAAGACAAAGTGGGCTTTGAACAGTAGTTAATCAAACGCACGCAGACTACTAGTTGCCTGGCAGGGAACAAGCCTCTTGTCCACCACGATGTTGTCAATCTGGCTCTGTCTTCTTCCAACGGCAAGGAGGTACGGCTGTCGACCATCATGATGTTCTTCAATGCTGCAGCATGACTGCAACACACAAAGGGTCTTTCTAAGTCACTCTCCACATGTTAAGACAATGAAGAAACAACCCAAAAAATAAATTACACAACAATTACTGTATCATCTTACCTTATGAAAGTGCACTAGTCTGCCCACAGCATCACTGGCAATAATCTTGGTTCTCTTACCTCCTGCTGGTGGTGGGATGAGATGAAGCAGCAGCAGGGAGGACATATCGTTGTCCCAATCTGAGGGCAAAAAAAGGCAAACACCCCAAATCACAAAAAACAATATCGCTGAGTTTGAAACATTGCACTACCCACGAGAGAATCCACTTACTGGTTTCGCAGTCATTCTCCGGTGGTTTTTCTGCAGACTTCAGGAGGCGACGCAAAACGGTGGTCGTAGTCAGGGATTTTGCCAGTTTGATGACTTTCGGCTTCAATATTGTGTCCCACTTTTCAAGGAGCTTAGAGGATGTTTCATCGTCGAACATCGGCAAAAAGTCCTGATTCACCTAAAACAAAGTGGATCAACTGAACTTCATGACCAACACAAAATCATGTTCTCAATCAGACAAATAGCCTGTAGTTCTGATTCCAAGACACACTACATCACTCACCGATCCTTTCATGTGCAGAAACCTGGAAAAGACTGTGAGGACATCTGCGCTTCTGTCTGGACTATAAACTAGCTCCTGGCGATCCTGGACCACCTCCTTCATCTTCTGATATATGTGTTTTTCATTGGCCGAGTGGACAAGGAATGATATGGCCTCCTTGCATGCATCACCAACAAGCTGGTGGTCCAGGTCAGTCTTCCTCCTATGGGTCGGGCCTCCCGACTGGGGTGAAATACTCTTCTTGATGAGTCTTCCTTGATACCGTCTTCAGGCGATAATTCAGATATCCTTTGCCTGTGTCAGGATCATAGAAGTGTTCCTTAGATGTGGGAAAAGGTGACCAACATGGTAGTCAAATGGTTATTCTTTTTAGACTTGATTCTATGACTGTTTGTTGTCCCGTTCAGTCCACAGAACAAGTGTCAAAATATTAAAGCAAGCAAGCTCTACCAGCACTTACATAGCCTTTGGGGGGAAAAGGATCTCTCAACGAAGGAAAGAGGGTCACAATTCCAAGTGCCTAACGTTCTCTCTGTTGACGAGTTGGAAGCCTCCTGCTCAAAAACAGTAAAGCATACACACGCCAAATATGTTTCTACAGTCTCATAATGATGCCAAATAAAATCAATGTATAGTTTGATTGTTTTGATCCATTGTTTGTGGCCAGATTGGCTAATGAGAAGCTTACCCATGCATCTATTTCATGTGGCTGACTAAAATGGCAATCATCTCTCTCCTGGTTCTGTGGTCCAATGTTTTGGTTCTCTGGTACTCTTCTAATACGTCTTGCACACCAGGTCTACTAGTCAGGCATCTCGGATCATCTGTTAAGACAAGAGAAAGGTTTAACAAATTAGGGTCGGTTTATGCTGTCGGAATCTCCATGAAGAGCAAACACAGAAATGGGATTATCAACATCCAATATCAGTTATAATTAAACCTCTTTTGCTACTGCGGAGTCGATGGCCTCATCTCCTAAAGTTGTGTTTGACCTTTTCAGGTGGTCTTTCTGGAGATTTCAGGTCTAAATCACTTGACGAGAGGGATAATGTGTCTGCGCGTGAACTAGGTGTCGAACAGCCTGCAGGAGAAAAGGCTGAGCAGAAACAATGGATCAAAGCAATCAATCTATACATTCATGTTATTTGATATCATTATGTGAGACTGTAGAAAGATACCTTCATCAAGATCTTTGATTGTGAGGCACAGGTCTGGATTGGCCTCAATCAGGTCCAGCAGGACATCCTCTTCCACCTCAGTTTGGGAATCATCAAAAGAGAGACTAATCAGAACACAGGGAGATAAGCCACCTAGGGGGAAACAGAATGGGTCTGACACAAATCAAGCCCAAGGGTTCAATAAAGAAAACACATCAGACAGTTCATATATTCACCTTGATCTCCATAAGAGATGAACCTCTTGCATTTTTGGTATTGGACCTTCACCCAACATGTTACACTGCACTCCTGCAAAACGCAATTACACACAGTGTCATATTGAAGTTAAATTTGGTTGCAAACATTTTATGGTGTAGCTGTACATCACACAAAATGCCCCTTTATACCCTCTCCCCTTTGTCTTCCCTGCAGTGGATCAACCATTTGTTCCAAATTCCACTTTAATGATGTAAAAGGTGTATGCCTGCCTGCGGATCTGGAGCTTGGCAAGGCAATATTCCAGTGAAATCAATCAACCAACCTATCTAGCTTGCTATATAACTAGCTACGAACAGTTACCACAACCACTCAAATCTATAGGAAAGAAATTGGGCAATACATTTCAAGACGTACTGGCTTGAACACAATGTCTGATCTGTGATCAACAACAAGCACACACCATAGACATGCTAATCTAAACGACCGAGGACAACCCTATCACGTCTGGCCACGTGCCCTAGCTAGCTAATGTTAGAGCTCAGTTACAAGATGTTGAGGTCGGTGTTGTAGCTAGCTATATAGCTATCTATCTAACAATTTTTGGCCAGACAAATATATGCGTTTTGAAGAACAAATTTGTAGATATTAGCCATGTTGTTAATGTCACTTCCTGGCTAGCTACATGCTGCACCAAAGAAGGCTCAAATTGATCACACTAGGTCACACCCCAATTAATACCATGCATCTGCTGCACCACTAATGTTAGTTGGCCTTTTGAACTCAACACGCACATGGTTGAAATCACCTAACGGTAAAGCCTAAGTCTGATTCTTTAGGATTTTCATTCATTTCCTCAAATCGAACAGTTTGCTAATTTTAGCGAACTAATGAAGCTGAGACAAAGTTCCTGCTAACATTTAGCTTGATAGCTATTTAATCTAGCGCTAACTAACCACGTTAGATAGCTAGCAAACTTCTAAATCTAAACTTTGCAGATGTAGCTATATCTACAAACAAAGATCTCGACCATTCACATAGCCAGTATAACAAGTGTGGCCACCAGCTAAATATACACTAGCGTTCAAAAGTTTGGGGTCACTTAGAAATGTCCTTGTTTTTGAAAGAAAAGCAATTTTTTTGTCCATTAAAATAACATCAAATTGATCAGAAATACAGTGTAGACACTGTTAATGTTGTAAATGACTATTGTCGCTGGAAATGGCAGATTTTTTATGGAATAGCTACATCGGCGTACAGAGACCCATTATAAGCAACCATCACTCCTGTGTTCCAATGGCACATTGTGTTAGCTAATCCAAGTGTATCATTTTAAAAGGATAATTGATCATTAGAAAACCCTTTTGCAATTATGTTAGCACAGCTGAAAACTGTTGTCCTGATTAAAGAAGCAATAAAACTGTGCTTCTTTCGACTACTTGAGTATCTGGAGCATCAGCATTTGTAGGTTCAATTACAGGTTAAAAATGGCCAGAAACAAATAACTTTCTTCTGAAACTCGTCAGTCTATTCTTGTTCTGACGTGAAGGCTATTTCATGCAAGAAACTGCCAAGAAACTGAAGACCTCGTACAACGGTGTGTACTACTCCCTTCACAGAACAGTACAAATTGGCTTTAACCAGAATAGAGAAGAGGAGTGGGAGGCCCCAGTGCACAACTGAGCAAGAGGACAAGTACATTAMAGTGTCTAGTTTGAGAAACAGATGTCTCACAAGTCCTCAACTGGCAGCTTCATTAAATAGTACCGGCAAAACACCAGTCTCAACGTCAACAGTGGAGAGGCGACCCCGGGATGCTGGCCTTGTAGGCAGAGTTCCTCTGTCCAGTATCTGTGCTCTTTAGCCCATCTTAATCTTTTCTTTTAATTGGCCAGTCTGAGATATGGCTTTTTCTTTGCAACTCTGCCTAGAAGGCCAGCATCCCCGAGTCACCTCTTCACTCTTCACCCTTGCACCATCGGCAATTAGATGAAAAATACGTGTCCAGTTAAAACCGGAAGCTCAATCAACACTGCTCAGTGCTTCTTAACCTCTGTACAGTAACTCTCACCTGGGAGTTATATTAGCACAGAGGGTGTAAAAACAACTTTAAAATCAACACCTCTTAACACAAAAAAATGTAATACCAAGAAAATGAACACTTGTCTGGCCAATTTGCTGTGTATAGCATAAGGCATCACAGAGTTAAGCATTGTTATAGAACTTTTTATATTATCTGCATACTTTTTGTTTATTTCAAAATGTAAAGCTAAGAATAGGTATCCTTTTGCCCTTTTCCTTAACAAATGGTTTCAACCGAACACACCAAGCCCTTCCCAGACACGGCGGTATTTAAGGAGTCCATGGTGACAATATTGGATTTGGCTATACCGACAAATCTATGGCTAGCATAATTGCATCTGCCAAACAGGCTTACCTCTTATTTATTTTTAAATAGGAGGAAATAGGCACCAACAAAGCCCTCTTGTTGTTTGTGAAGTCTAATTAAAATGAAGACAATTGTTGAAATGAATTACTGTCAGCACCATTTGCTGTCCAGCTCTGTTTATGCCGCAGCCACTCGAAAGCTGTCTGCCCGCTTGCCTTTTCTTTCTCCTGAACTCTCTCTCCTCATTAATGAGTTAATGATTGAAAAAGTGTCTGTCTTTGTAAAACATTTGGTCTCCAGTCTATGGGAAACAGAAAAAACACGTAGGAAACTACTCTTTCTACCGTAGGTTACATCATTTATGTTAAATTAATTTAATGGTGTGTTGATGGAGCTCTGCAGCGCTGTGTCTTCAACAGCACCCTGGAGAGGTGCTGGGAATCCTCCCAGGAAAGCTTAACTTTTCGTGTCCTCTGAGAGGGAGGTTATTAGAGAACCCACTAGATGGTATCTTGGGCTAACCATGATGGGTCATTGATAGTAGGGGTTTTGTTTTACCATGTCATCAGAATCCTAAAGTTAAAGTGTATCAATACATATAGCTTTCTGGATGATACAGTACAATTAATTAAATACAAGTTTATAGTCTGTGTCTTGCTTTGACACCTGAGGACGAGGATAAAGGAGCTGGCATGGAGACGAGCATCCTTTTGGCATAGAACAGAACGGATGGTCGATTCTTGCCCCAATCTCATTCTCATCAAGGGTGGTGTGAAATTATTAAACATGTGTTTTCTCTCCTCCCTGGTCAAGTCGATATGTTTTCTGGAACATGGAGTGATCATTGTTCCAGATGAGGGATTGTTGGAAATGGACTAATTGACTAAATTGACTATATACTGTAAGTGGACTAGCAGTAGTGACTAACGCGTTATGGGTTAGATGGAATGACTTACAGCTGAAGTCAGAAGATTACATACACCTTAGCCAAATACATTTKAACTCAGTTTTTCACAATTCCTGACATTTAATCCTAGTAAAAATTCCTTGTCTTAGGTCAGTTAGGATCACCACTTTATTTTAAGAATGTGAAATGTCAGAATAGTAGAGAGATTGATTTATTTCAGCTTTTATTTATTTCATCACATTCCCAGTGGGTTATAAGTTTACATACACTCAATTAACATTTGGTAGCATTGCCTTTAAATTGTTTAATTTAGGTCAAACGTTTCAGGTAGCCTTCCACAAGCTTCCCACAATAAGTTGGGTGAATTTTGGTCTACTCTTCCTGACAGAGCTGGTGTAACTGAGTCAGGTTTGTAGGCCTCCTTGCCTGCACACACTTTTTCAGTTCTGCCCACACATTTTCTATAGGATTCAGGTCAGAGCTTTGTGATGGCCACTCCAATACCTTGACTTTGTGGTCCTTAAGCCATTTTGCCACAACTTTGGAAGTATGCTTGGGGTCATTGTCCATTTGGAAGACCCATTTGCGACCAATCTTTAACTTCCTGACTGATGTCTTGAGATGTTGCTACAATATATAATATACAATATATGATAATATATAATATATAATTTTCCATCCTCATGATGCCATATATTTTGTGAAGTGCACCAGTCCCTCCTGCAGCAAAGCACCCCCACAACATGATGCTGCCACCCCCGTGCTTCACGGTTGGGATGGTGTTCTTCGGCTTGCAAGCCTCCCCCTTTTTCCTCCAAACATAATGATGGTCATTATGGCCAAACAGTTCTATTTTTGTTTCATCAGACCAGAGGACATTTCTCCAAAAAGTGCAATCTTTGTCCCCATGTGCAGTTGCAAACCAAAGTCTGGCTTTTTTATGGCGGTTTTGGAGCAGTGGCTTCTTCCTTGCTGAGCGGTCTTTCAGGTTATGTCAATATAGGACTCGTTTTTACTGTGGATATAGATACTTCTGCACCTGTTTCCTCCAGCATCTTCACAAGGTCCTTTGCTGTTGTTCTGGGATTGATTTGCACTTTTCGCACCAAAGTACGTTCATCTCTAGGAGACAGAACGTGTCACCTTCCTGAGCGGTATGACGGCTGCGTGGTACCGTGTTTATACTTGCGTACTATTGTTTATACAGATGAACGTGGTACCGTCAGGCATTTGGAAATTGCTCCCAAGGATGAACCAGACTTGAGGAGGTCTACAATTTTTTTTCTGAGGTCTTGACTGATTTCTTTTGATTTTCATATGATGTCAAGCGAAAAGGCACTGAGTTTGAAGGTAGGCCTTGAAATAGATCCACAGGTACACCTCCAATTGACTCAAATGATGTCAATTAGCCGATCAGAAGCTTCTAAAGCCATGACATCATTTTCTAGAATTTTCCAAGCTGTTTAAAGGCACAGTCAACTTAGTGTATGTAAACTTCTGACCCACTGGAATTGTGATACAGTGAGTTATAAGTGAAATAATCTGTCTGTAAACAACTGTTGGAAAAATTACTTGTGTCATGCACAAAGTAGATGTCCTAACCGACTTGCCAAAACTATAGTTTGTTAACAAGAAATGTGTGGAGTGGTTCAAAAACGAGTTTTAATGACTCCAACCTAAGTGTATGTAAACTTCCGACTTGAGCTGTATGTGCAATTGTATATAGGGGGCCTGTGTTTGAGACAGAATGTTTGCATACGGGTGTTGCAGATTCTAGCAGGACCGATATCAGAGTGTTCTATGGAGTCCCAAATACTAAGGCTGTAAGTTACAGGGAATTGGGAGAGAGGAATGGAATGTGACTGGGCAMGAGATCTGTGTGGCTCAAAAATGTAAGAAATGGGTAACAGAGTCTCTGGGGAACGATACCACTCCTCTGTGTATAGTAATACCAGGGGATAGCTCGTAGGAGAGGAAGGACAGCTAATTGTGCACAATATAGAGACTACTATGAAGACAAGTTCAACGTCACACACATCATGGTGGGAGTAGCAGAGATAGTGTTAACATTTCAGACACTATTGGCAACTTTCAGTGAGAAGTTCATCAAAGAGCATACAACTCATGAAAGACTAGCTACAGATTCCTGTGTACAGGAGGCCAGCTCACTGGAAGGGAAGTTCAATGTAATAATAGCATCACATCTCCTGCAGAGTGGGATTAAGAAACATGTGACTCAGAGTTTTGTACGGTTGGATACTCTTCCAACGCCACTAATCTCTCCCTCTGTAACGATCGTCTGTTGAAGAAGGAGTGGACCAAAGCGCAGCGTGGTAAGTGTTCGTTATTTAAAACTGAACACGAAATAACAAAACAATAAAGAGAACGAAGGAAACCCAAACAGTTCTGTCAGGTGCAGAAACACAAAACAGAAAACAACTACCCACAAAGCATCGGTGGGGAAAAGCTACCTAAGTATGGTTCTCAATCAGAGACAACGATGGACAGCTGCTCTGATTGAGAACCCCACCCGGCCAAAAACCAAAGAAATACAAAACATAGAAAATGAACATAGAATGCCACCCAAATCACACCCTGACCAAAACAAAAGCTGTAGGGACAGTAACTGAAGGAGTGTAGGGACAGTAACAGAAGGAGCTGTAGGGACAGTAACTGAAGGAGCTGTAGGGACAGCAACAGAAGGAGCTGTAGGGACAGTAACAGAAGGAGCTGTAGGGACAGCAAATGAAGAAGCAGTAGGGACAGTAACTGAAAGGAGCTGTAGGGACAGTAACTGAAGGAGCTGTAGGGACAGCAACTGAAGAAGCAGTAGGGCCAGTAACAGAAGGTGCTGTAGGGACAGTAACAGAGAAGCAGTAGGGACAGTAACTGAAGGAGCTGTAGGGACAGTACGAGGAGCTGTAGGGCAGTAACTGAAGGAGCTGTAGGGACAGTAACAGAAGGAGCTGTAGGGACAGTAACTGAAGGAGCTTTAGGGACAGTAACAGAAGGAGCTGTAGGGACAGTAAACTGAAGGAGCCTGTAGGGACAGCAACTGAAGAAGAAGTAAGGGAACAGTAACTGAAGGAGCTGTAGGGACAGTAACTGAAGAAGCCTTAGGGACAGCAACTGAGAAGGCAAGTAGTGGACAGTACTGAAGGAGCTGTAGGGACAGTAACTGAAGGAGCTGTAGGACAGGACAGTAACAGGAGGAGCTGTAGGGACAGTAACTGAAGGAGCTGTAGGGACAGTAACTGAAGGAGCTGTAGGGACAGTAACTGAAGGAGCGGTAGGGACAGTAACAGAAGAAGCAGTAGTTGTTGTGAAGGATGCTATAGTAACAGCATGGAACTGGACTACGGTGCAAATGAGGGGATTTTGAAGTGCATCATGGGCAATGTTAGTGGTATCAGAGGTTACGTTGTCAGCATTGTGGGGATATCACCTGAGGGCATTGATGTTGAAACGTATATACAGCGCTAATTTGCCTCAAGATGAGGTAAAGTTGATTAAGGTTACCGCACGGGTATATCGGGTGGCCCTGGAGGATGAAAGACGGGGGCCGAAGTAATTATCTGGCATGGGAACACCTTTTTGTAACCTGTGACTAACGGGGGAAGACTGGGTGAAAGCATGAGGTTTTTTTAGGGCCTTCATTTTTGTGGAACCCAGCAGAAAAGTATCCCAAAGGTACAGTCAGGCTAAGAGAGTGGGAATCGTCATGTTATCAAACTTCGGTTTTTCTTTGCATATATAATTATGCATAGCTTCACACATTATTAATACTTCTTGTGTTTCTTTTTGCTTTTCAAGTCTTGTGCTATCACTCTCTTAAGAACCCGAAGGAGGAAATGGAGAAAGTAAAAAGTTCCAGCTGAAATGGAGGAAGTCAAAAAGTTCCAGCTGAAATGGAGGAAGTCAAAAAGTTCCAGCTGAAATGGAGGAAGGCAAAACGTTCCAGCTGAAATGTCATTATCAGTTGTAAGAGTGTGCATAGCGTGGTTATACAGCAGAGGCCATATATCTCTGAGGTGTAAATATTCAAATCAACTATGAATGTTAATCATGTTTTATTTTTTCTTCCATTTATAAGTAATTTCCAAGTTAATATAATTTTAAATAGCATGGAGTTACTGTTAAAAGGGAGATTTGTTGGATTCTAACTTCTAACTTGAAATATCCTTATTCATGTTACCATGTTATAACTGAGTGTATGGAAATCTACTGAGTGAGAAAGGGGGTGCAGAAAGTTTACATTCTGTCAGAACATGTTATTGTTAAATCTCATGTATCCTATGGAGAGGAGAAGGGCAGCAGTCTGGGTTCTGTCGCTGATAAGGTAGAACAGCCGTGAGTTAGGGAGCAGTGAAGAATGGGGGCCGAGGTCAGGTCAGATGAATTGAGAAGGAACAGTCGCGAGTTCCTGCCTAGCAACAGAGATGTATTGGCTGTCCAGATGTGCAAGGAGGAGCCTCCGCCAAGAAAGAGGGTTTTGTCACGACTTCCGCAGAAGTCGGTCCCTCTCTTTGTTCGGGCGGCGTTCGGCGGTCGACGTCACCGGTCTTCTAGCCTTCATTCCCCAATTACATGTTCATGTATTTAACCCTCTGTTTCCCCCATGTTTTTTGTGTGTGATTGTTTCTATGTTCATGTCGGTTTATGATGGCTGTTTTTTTTGACGGGAGCTGTTTTTTCACCCGTGCGTAATATTTACCGTTTGTATTTGGTCAAGTGTATTTGTTACCTTGTGCCTTGATTAATGAGTAAAGTACATTGCTCACTCATTTTGCTCTCCTGCGCCTGACTTCATGCACCAGCTACACTCACCATCTGACAGGTTCACATATATGTGCTTGTGTAAACATGTCTTTGTCTTTTCAGCCGTTTTACCCAGTGGGTGAATAAACCTGGTTTGAGCTTTGACTAGTTGTCCGTTAGTTTTTTACTCTGTTTGTCACACCCTACAGTATATTGAAACTAATATCACATAATAATAATAATCATCATAATAATCATAATAATAATATGTGGCCTAAAGACAATATTACATCGAGAATAGTCTGATGTGTGACGATATTATTATCAAAAGAATGAAGAGACTAATGACCTGTGCAGCGTACATTGACAGCTTGCATTGACAAATAGCACTTCTTCCATTTCATGCTAGAGGCCCATGCAGGCCAGTTGTTTTGATTGCTATACCCTATCAGAAATAGCAGATTCCAACGTTTCTAATGAACCTATCTTTGCCAAACAACTGTACAAATTGCGCGGATGGTCTCTGTTTCAAAATATTACATTTTCCTAGAATTTCTCATGTCAGTAGGCTACTGGTGACAATCAGCAATAGCCATTTGGGATTTTCCATTATATTCTTACTGTAAAATATGTCTGTTGACTGTGGTAGGGCCTGTGATGTCTACTTAATGAACAAGTTCATTTAATTGGCATGGAGCATCCATAGCCTTGATTACTAAGCACAGATATTCTGTTGTTTTGAAATAAATTGCCTTGTATCATGTTTTTTTATGACCTTCCTAAACGAAATATTAATGGATTTATTTGTGACTGTGTAAATTAACATCTGAAAGGCAGAGAGCGTCATAAATGTCTCAAAATAAATGTAAATGTTTAATTACTCTCCAGGAGAGGACTGGCCACCGCTCAGAGCCTGGATCCTCTTTATGTTTCTTCCTAGGTTCTGGCCTTTCTAGGGAGTTTTTCTAAGCCACCGTGCTTCTACATCTGCATTGCTTGCTGTTTGGGGTTTTAGGCTATGTTTCTGTAGAAGCGCTCTGTGACATCTGCTGATGTAAAAAGGGCTTTATGAATAAATGTGATTTGATAATTAGGCAATCACCAATTGTGAATAAATAACAGGAAGGGCCATTCTATTGTATTCATCTATTCTAATTATAATCTCACAACGGTGTACATCATATCAGTCCACCGAATCCAAGCAGTTTTATTAGTCTACTCTAGGCCTACTTGGAGTGGGCTACACAGTGAGAGCTTGCATAATTTACAATGGCAAGACCAAGATGAATGGGTGCACATGCTGCATTAGCGTTGCTACAAGATGTGAATGAAAACGACTCAGATGGAAGAAATGGGTCATGACATATCTGATGATGATTATTCTGATTCGTGGTTTTTCATATGCATGGGAAAGGATCCATATCGGGCAGCAGGTAAGCGAGTGTCGTATAATGGTTTGGATCGGATGGCACGGCTGTACTAGGTGAAAGGAGGAACTCYCCGCTGGCCTGTTACTGTGTTCTACAAAATGCTTGACTTGGCTGCTATCAACACACACGTGTTGTTTAAACAGTGCATGAACAACACCCTTCTGCATGAGCAGAAGAGACTTCATCGTGAGTCTGGCACATGGGCTACGAGAGAAACATATGAGAGCCAAAGCAGCAGCAAAGATTCCATGCGAGCCATTGAGCGCGCCAAATTGCGCACAGCTCCCAGGGAGGGGAAGCTGCAAGACGGGCAGATGCACTCGGAACAGAACCCGGAGACCTGTTTTTGCTGCAAGCGATTTGTTTTGTGGGAGGTGTTGCAATCAAGTGTAAGTGCCGAAGGGGGTATGTTAAGGGTAACAGCTAAATGAGATCCAGTTGTTGAAGACACACACCATACTTTAAGCATGAGCGATGCCACAAATAATGTGTCCAATAAGTGACAATAATAGACTATTCTTCACCCCTGTCATATTGACACTTATATTCATTATAATGCCATTATTGCTTTTGTGCTGATTTCCCCTATTCACAAGAACGCTTGGAGCCTATACTGATATTTAGACTACTGCTATTTTCTGTTATTTTCTCCCTTCACTGTGTGTGTGTCATGCGGTTTGGGTATTTTCATATGTTTTGTCGTTATAAAAATAAGCTTTTACAGTGTGTTTCAATGTAAATGCTTTTTGTTTCAGGAACTCAGCAACAAAAGAAACGTCCTCTCACTGTCAACTGCGTTTACTTTCAGCAAACTTAACAGGTGTAAATATTTGTATGAATATAACACGATTCAACAACTGAGACATAAACTGAACAAGTTCCACAGACATGTGTCTAACAGAACTGGAATAATGTGTCCCTAAACAAAAGGGGGGTCAAAATCAAAAATAACAGTCAGTATCTGGTGTGGGCTGCATCAGGTACTGCAGTGCATCTCCTCTTCATGGACTGCARCAGATTTGCCAGTTCTTGCTGTCAGATGTTACCCCACTCTTCCATCAAGGCACCTACAAGTTCCTGGACATTTCTGGGGGAATGGCCCTAGCCCTCACCCTCCGATCGAACAGGTCCCAGACGTGCTCAGTCCGATGATGCTGTGACACACCGCCCCAGACCATGACGGACCCTCCACCTCCAAATCAATCCCGCTCCAGAGTACAGGCCTCGGTGTAACGCTCATTCATTCGACGATGAAAGCGAATCCGACCATTACCCCTGGTGAGACAAAACCGTGAWTCGTCAGTGAAGAGCACTTTTTTGCCAGTCCTGTCTGGTCCAGCGACGGTGTGTTTGTGRCCATAGGCGACGATGTTGGCGGTGATGTCTGGTGAGGACCTGCCTTAAAACAGGCCTACAAGCCCTCAGTCCAGCCTATCTCAGCCTATTGCGGACAGTCTGAGCACTGATGGAGAGATTGTGTGTTCCTGGTGTCACTCGGGCAGTTGTTGTTGCCATCCTGTACCTGTCCTGCAGGTGTGATGTTCGGATGTACCGATCCTGTGCAGGTGTTGTTACACGTGGTCTGCCACTGCGAGGGCGATCAGCTGTCCATCCTGTCTCCCTGTAGCGCTGTCTTAGGCATCTCACAGTACGGACWTTGCAATTTATTGCCCTGGCCCCATCTGCAGTCCTCATGTCTTCTTGCAGCATGCCTAAGGCATGTTCACGCAGATGAGCAGGGACCCCGGGAATCTTTCTTTTGGTGTTTTTCAGAGTCAGTAGAAAGGCGTCTTTAGTGTCCTAAGCTTTCATAACTGCAATTTCTGAGGCTGGTAACTCTAATGAACTTATCCTCTGCAGCAGAGGTAACTTTGAAGAAACTTCACCAAATCAATGCAAACTGGTATTGTTCCTGAAGATTTGAAAATTGCCAAAGTTATCCCCCTCTATAAATCTGGGGATCCCAGATCTTTTACACATTATCACCTAATATCTGTACAAACACGTTTTACTAAAATCCTAGAAAAATTGGTGTATAAGAGAATGTTGAAACATTTAAATCAACACTTTATTCTATATGAGCACCAATATGGTTTTCGTAAAAACTACTCCACAGATATGTCTCTTTTGCAACTTGTGGATAAAATCTTTACAGCCCTGAACAACAACGAATATGCACTTGGCATTTTTTTGATTTATCAAAAGCGTTTGATCATGAAATATTATTGATTGAATTGCATTATTACGGTTTTCATGATTATACATATAATTGGCTATAACTTTATGTTTGTGATAGAGAACAATTTGTTTATACAAACATCTGTGCACCTACAAGGGCCAAGCTATCCTGCCACAGTTTTCGATATTTTATTTTATTTTTATTCCTAATCTATATCAATGACCTTGCTGCTGTGTATTCTACCATACTTGCCATTCTCTTTGCTGATTACACCAATTTGATTTTATCACACAATAATTTGTATTCACTAATTAATGAAGCCAACTCAGGCATGGCCAAATTATCTGAATGGTTCCAGATAAACAATTATCTTTAAATGTTAACAAATGTAACTTTATTGTATTCATTCGTAATAAAAATACGTATTGTTAATAAAAASAAAACAAAAGAGCCATAATCTTAATTGGTGGTAATGAAATGGAACATCCAGTAGATTCCTCTGAGTTCTAACTAATGAAAAGTTATCCTGGAAACATCATACTTCATTTGTCTGCAGGATAGTGATGAAATCTGTTGGTATCATCAGAAAGTTTAGTGGTTTGGTTCATCGAGCTTGCTTCCTAACTCTATACTAAAGCTGAATTTACCCATATCTCATTCACTGTAATGTTGTCTGGGCCAGTATATACTGTATGCCTCCTACCTACACAAATTACTCATCATACAAAAGACARTAGCAAGACTAGCCACCTCTAATTACCTGGCTCCATCTGCATCTTTGTTTAAGAAACTCAATATCTTGTCTAATTACGACATTAATGTGCGCCAATTATGTACTTTCATCAGTTTACTTAAACCCTTCAATGGATTCTGCCACGTTAATTCCGAAATCCAACTTTATAACACAAGACACTGCGATAACATTCACAATCCCCACTCTCGCACCTCACATAGTAAATTCTCTATCAGATTTACAGGTATCATATTCTGGAATTCTTATCTTCATAATGCCAAAACATCATCATCCCTCAATAACTTCAAGCGAAGACTGAGGGTCAGCCTGATGAACCAAACTACCCAGTAATATTTTCCATATAGCCTATCTCTCTCAAACTCACATGCACACATTCAGTTGAAGTCMGAAGTTTACATACACCTTAGCCAAATACATTTAAACTCAGTTTTTCACAATTCCTGACATTTAATCCTAGTAAATATTCCCTGTTTTAGGTCAGTTAGGATCACTTTATTTTAAATTCCCACAAAACGTTGGGTGAATTTTGGCCCATTCCTCCTGACAGAGCTGGTGTAACTGAGTCAGGTTTGTAGGCCTCCTTGCTCACACACGCTTTTTCAGTTCTGCCCACAAATTTTCTATAGGATTCAGGTCAGGGCTTTGTGATGGCCACTCCAATACCTTGACTTTGTCCTTAAGCCATTTTGCCACAACTTTGGAAGTATGCTTGGGGTCATTGTCCATTTGGAAGACCCATTTGCGACCAAGCTTTAACTTCCTGACTGATGTCTTGAGATGTTGCTTCAATATATCCACATAATTTTCCTACCTCATGATGCCATCTATTTTGTGAAGTGCACCAGTCCCTCCTGCAGCAAAGCACCCCCCGTGCTTCACGGTTGGGATGGTGTTCTTCGGCTTGCAAGCATCCCCCTTTTTCCTCCAAACATAATGATGGTCATTATGGCCAAACAGTTCTATTTTTGTTTAATCAGACCAGAGGACATTTCTCCAAAAAGTACGATCTTTGTCCCCATGTGCAGTTACAAACCGTAGTCTGGCTTTTTTATGGCAGTTTTGGAGCAGTGGCTTCGTCTATAGCCTTTCAGGTTATGTTGATATAGGACTCGTTTTACTGTGGATATAGATACCTTTGTACCTGTTTCCTCTAGCATCTTCACAAGGTCCTTTGCTGTTGTTCTGAGATTAATTTGCACTTTTCGCACCAAAGTACGTTCATCTCTAGGAGACAGAACGCATCTTCTTCCTGAGCGGTATGACGGCTGCGTGGCCCCATGGTGTTTATACTTGCGTACTATTGTTTGTACAGATGAACGTGGTACCTTCAGGCGTTTGGATATTGCTCCCATTGATGAACCAGACTTGTGGAGGTCTACAATYTTTTTTCTGAGGTCTTGGCTGATTTCTTTTGATTTGTCCATGATGTCAGGAAAAGAGGCACTGAGTTTGAAGGTAGGCCTTGAAATACATCCCCAGGTACACCTCCAATTGACTCAAATGATGTCAATTAGCCTATCAGAAGCTTCTAAAGCCATGACATAATTTTCTGGAATTTTCCAAGCTGTTTAAAGTCAGTCAACTTAGCGTATGTAAACTTCTGACCCACTGGAATTGTGATACGGTGAAATATAAGTGAAATAATCTGTCTGTAAACAGTTGTTGGAAAAAGTCCTAGTAGATGTCCTAACCGACTTGCCAAAACTAGTTTGTTAACAAGAAATGTGTGGAGTGGTTGAAAAACGAGTTTTAATGACTTCAACCTAAGTGTATGTAAACTTCCGACTTCAACTGTACATTTAAAGAAAACAAATATATATTTTCTTAATTACTGATCAATTCATTTATAATTAGTAGGTTTTGTTATCTGTTTTAACAAACCTTTTTTATTTTTGTACTTATGTATTGTTTTTTTTGTGGTGTTTTTTTTTTATACAAGCCCTTGGGTTTCCAACCACACCTGCACACGTTTAAAAAAACATTAAAAAAAAAATCTGTATTGTTGTCTTTCACTTGTTTCCTTTGGTGCAAATAAAAAAACGCTCATCTCACAATTAATATATTTTCCTAGTCAGAGATACCAGCATACACATTTTGTTACCAGTTGCATGCCACCGCCTACCATTCTCATTACACCTTATCTGACATTGACAAAAAAATCCTRACACTTTCTATCTCAAGCATGTGTGTGACACACACAAACACCAAATAAACAATGGACACCCCTCACACTCATCTGTTTAGTCGTTTCACTTTTAATAGTAAAAATTACAAAATAACATTATCTCTACTTCATCTACAAAATAATAACTTAATATTCATGATCGTGGTGAGCGTCAAAAATTGTTTGGCTCCAACAACTGTTCATAGACATGCATATTGTTGAAATATAAAAATATAAATACATCCCATTAATGTCCTTAATAAATCCATGACTAAGATTTTAAATAGTTCAGAATAAAATAATTAAAACGCAGTTGAGTACAATAAGGCATTAAGATGTATCGCAAGAGCTGTACAGTTTCATAGAATATAGTTAAAAAATATAATTTGTTTTGCTTAATGCGGGAACCCTAAAATAACTTTGATTAAATCACTACTTTTCTCAACAGGAAGAACAAGTCTCAAAATTAAACATTCTACTTTTTTTTCTTTTCTCTCAAGCTAACATGCCAACACTAAACAGATGAAATGAAGCACTTCAGTACAAAACCAGGACTTGTTGAAAGCATACTAGGGGTGGGGCATAGAACACTAGTAGTACCTGGATATACTTATCTCAACCTGACCTTTGACCTTTAAAGCCCTTCCATGACATCACACCTTAACCACTGGAAAAGTCTTAACAACTATACATGGTGGTGTCTAGAATTCAAATGAATGAGTTTTAATACGGTAAACTCGTACAAGGAACAAAACAAAGGAGACTATGGCAATGACAGTTACAAACAAAGAAAATGGCAGACATGGGTACAATTCATTTGACTGAATCAATGGCCACTCGATCTGTAGTGTAAGGGGGACCGCTGCTAACGTTCTTGTAGCATGATCACTTTTTGCTTTTAGGAAAAGTAAAGTTGTCTTAGTTTCACTTTCATGCAAATTGTGTTTTAGGTGCAAGTGAACTGTGTCATGAGCCTGGCTGTACAGTAGCAGTCATGAGCATCTCCATTGTGTATTAAAAATGTGGCCGTCCCAGAGAGGAGGACGCAGAGCAAATACCTGTCTGAACCTTCGGCGAAATTAAAACGTCAACATTTGTAAGGTGCTTGATACTCCTTAACTCAACTTTGCCAATGTTTTTTTTTCTCTCTACTGTACTTGAAACAAATAGATAAAGTACACTGTTCATAATCACCATTACAGTATGGGCTAACCTCCAGATACAGTGTTGGCCCTATTTAAAACAGACTACATCCATATACTCTATGATAACACAATTTATACACAGTGTCTACTCCACTCCATTTCTGGAAGGTAGCAGCCCCTGACTTATGTGCTATTCTCCCCCTCAACCTTTCATTCTCTTTCAGAATATCCTCTTACACGCACCCTTTTATAATATAATTTCCCTGTTACTCTTATATCATCCCCCAACTTCTTACTACAAGCCTTTCTTTTGAAGGCTCGGGAAAAGAGAGCGACAAAATGGAGGCAAAAGGAAAGTGTTTCTGACATACAGTTACAAAAGACGGTACATTACTAGCAGAGGGGAGTAGTTGCTGGGCCCGTGGGAGGCAAAGGGTGGAAGGAGGGAGGGAGAGGGATAGAGTAGATGCACACAAGACCACAGTGTCACAGGAGTCCTGAAAGTGCAAGAAGGTTCAGCCACGTTGGGGACACTCACTTTCGTATTTGTCGTTATCTAGCGTCATCGAATCAGCAGCGTACAGGACATATGTCCCCCCCCCCCCCTCTCGCCACATTCTCCTCACTGTTCTCGCATACTTTCTCTCTGCCTCTTTCTCTCCCCTTAGCCAGCCCGCTCTGTCCCTTTCGACCTTTTCCACTAGCTATGGGATTTCGAGTAGCTACATTCTTTACTGTGGCTCTCCCCTAAGCAAGCCCCCTTTGTCCTCCTAACCTCTCACTATAGGACTTAGGGACTCAAGGGGCTGTGGTTCAAATGAGGCTCCACTCTGCTAACTGTGGGACTGAGGCTGGATGCTGGAGCAATCCGACACTAGCAGGTCCACCACCGTGTTGCCGCTGACGTAGAAGTTTGGGGCGGACACCATGTTGCCAAGGGACACGGAGGAGCTGGATGCCCCACTAGAGGTGACAGGGCCGGGAGATCCCCCTTGGCCCCCTGTGCTGTGGGTGCCCATGTGGCCCTGCAGCTGGGTGGGGGTCTTGCAGTGCACCCCGCACAGCTGGCACACAAGGACACCGCCGGAGCTCGTGCCGCCGAAGACGCCAGCGCTCTCCTTCCACTCCTGGCCATGGTGCTTCTGGGCGTGGACGCGCAGGTAGGTCAGAGTGGTGAAGCCTGGAGGAGACGCAGAGAGTTAGCAGTTAGTATCATTTCAAGGCTTTACAAGTAATGCTTTATAGCGCGGGTCCCCAAAAGGCAGGTGATTTTATTTGGCCCCCCAAGTTTTCTGAGCAAAAAAATAAACATTGTTGGACTAAGACTGTAAAAACAACATCAAATCTGCTCCAAGGGATTTTGATTTTAGAAATCTGTTCCAAATGATTCCCACGCATGATAAAGAGATATACAGTACAGTCAAAGGTTTGGACACACCTACTCATTCAAGGGTTTTTCTTAATTTTTTTACTATTTTCTACACTGTAGAATAATATTGAAGACATCAAAACTATGAAATAACACATATGGAATCATGTAGTAACCAAAAAAGTGTTAAATAAATCAAAATATATTTTAGATTCTTCAAAGTAGCCACCCTTTGCCTTAATGACGGCTTTGCACACTTTTGGCATTCTCTCAACCAGCTTCACCTGGAATGCTTTTCCAACAGTCTTGAAGGAGTTCCCACATATGCCGAGCACATGTTGACTGCTTTTCCTTCACTCTGCGGTCCAACTCATCCCAACCCATCTCAATTGGGTTGAGGTTAGATGATTGTGGATGCTAGGTCATCTGATGCAGCACTGCATCACTCTCCTTGGTAAAAATAGCCCTTACACAGCCTGGAGGTGTGTTGGGTCACTGTCCAGTTGAAAAACAAATGATAGTCCCACTAAACGCAAACTAGATGGGATGGCGTATCGCTGAAGAATGCTGTGGTAGCCATGCTGGTTAAGTGTGCCTTGAATTCTAAATAAATCACTGACAGTGTCACCAGCAAAGCACCCCCACACCATCACACCTCCTCCTCCATGCTTCACAGTGGGAAACACACAAGCAGAGATCATCGGTTCACCTACTCTGCGTCTCACAAAGACACGGCGGTTGGAAAATCTCAAATTTGGACTCGTCAGACCAAAGGACAGATTTCCACCGGTCTAATGTCCATTGCTCGAGTTTCTTGGCCCAAGCATGTCATTTCTTCTTATTGGTGTCCTTAAGTAATGGTTTCTTTGCAGCAATTTGACCATGAAGGCCTGATTCACACAGTCTCCTCTGAACAGTTGATGTTGAGATGTGTCTGTTATTTGAACTCTGTGAAGCATTTATTTGGGCTGCAATGTCTGAGGCTGGTAATTCTAATGAACTTATCCTCTGCAGCAGAGGTAACTCTGGGTCTTCCTTTCCTGTTGTGGTCCTTATGAGAGTCAGTTTCATCATAGTGCTTGATGTTAATTGTGACTGCACTTGTTCCAGATTGACTGACCTTCATGTCTTAAATGTATCTTTGCTTGTTTGACCTGTAATTGCCATAATATGGCCTTGGTCTTTTACCAAATGGAGCCATCTTCTGTACACCACCCCTACCTTGTCACTGATTGGCTCAAAGGCATTATGAAGGAAAGAAATTCCCAAAATTAACTTAAGACACACCTGTTCATTTAAAGGTATTCCAGGTGACTACCTCATGAGGCTGGTTGAGAGAATGCCAATAGTGTGCAAAACTGTCATCGTCAACTTTTCGTGAACCCATCAAACAATCTGGGGTGTTGACAGACACTCACTGCGGTTACAGAGATGGCAGGCGTGGTGCTGCGATTGGTTGTGCACCCTCATGTGATCGGTGATGTAGGCAGCAGACAGGAGCTTGCCGCAGATGTGGCACGGGACCTTCTCCTCGTGGCGGATCATATGGGCACGTAGCCGGTCCCTCGTGGCGAAGCTGGATTCACACGTCTAAACACATAGAGAGTTATGAGGTTATCATTAAAGATACAGAGAAAGCAGTAGTTTAACCCTCTAGAGTTCAAGCTCTGTCTCAGCCGGTTTTTACTACATTTTTTATTTTAAGACCGCTTAATGTATCCAAGAAATGTATAAAAACATTATTGGATTCATTTGGCATTACTGCTATTAGCATTGAATAACAGATTCACTGGAATCAACAGATAGTCCTCACAAAAAATCTAAAGGAAGTTTGTTCTGAAGTGTCTCTCCTATATCTGAGAGATAAGGAAGATCAGGAAACTTTTWAATTTTTAGACATGTATTTAACCCCTTATTTTAGGCACTAAACTATCTCAATATATACAGTGCATTAAGAAAGTATTCAGACCCCTCCACTTTTCCCACATTTTGTTACGTTACAGCCTTATTCTAAAATGTATACAATAACAAAAAAATCATCATCAATCTATACACAATACCCCATAATGACGGAGAACACCACCACGTTCGTGAGAGTCATCTTTCAACAGATTGGTCTTAATACTTTGTAGGCCAAACCAGTCGGACGCTACAGCCGTTTTTATGAGAACAGCCATTTTCGGGATYTCTCATGGTCTGACAAACACCGCTCTAGCTCTGCCACCACCGCAGATGCAGAAGGGCGATAATCAGCGGATGCACGGCCCATGCAAAAAAAAATCTTTAGCTCAAACAGATMGATTTTGATGGGGATTTTTGTATTGTGATAATTAGATTTCCGCAGGGAAGTTTTCAGGGTTAATTGGGGTTGGGATCAATTCCATTTCAATTCAGTCAATTAAGGAAGTAAACTCAAATTCCAACTCCAAAGAAAATTGGAATTTCAGTTCACTTCCTGAATTGACTGAATTTAAATGGAATCGATCCCAACCCCAATTTTATTACAATGGATAATTATGGTACAAAGGATTTAAGGTACAGAGAAGGAAAATCATGGTTAACAATGACTGTATTGAGATTTGAGAGGTGTAAAAAATATATAAAGTAGCACAAACATCAAGTACCGGACACTTGAAGGGTCGTTCAGAAGAGTGGACTTGTCTGACGTGACTGTTGAGATGGTCGGGCCTGAAAGAAGTGAGAAAGGAAGGGTTGAGACCACAATACCTTGTTATACACTTTCTCCAGCTGAAAATGTGAACTTCCAAATTCAAACTTTGTCAGATGTCTTTTGAGATAAGTTCAAGTCCCAGGGCGTGTGTTGTGTAGATACAGCTAAATGCCACAAACCAATATGAATGAAAAAGATAAAAGATTTGTGGTGCTTAAATCTTCCATTCATTTTGGGTTGAGCCTTACAGCTGCATCTACACAACTAATGGCATGGGATGTGGACTCTTCTTGACTACTTTTGAGGTCTAAAACATCTGACAAACTCTTTGGAGTGTACCACAGACACAAAGCGTAAGAAAGCGGCTTGAAATACAGACAGAGGGAGAGGCAATATATGAAAAAAAATTCTGTTGCCTGCCCTAATGAACACAACACTGCTCTCTGGCCTATAGCGTGCCATTCTCACCTGGAGAAAGCCTTGGCACAGTGGGGGCACACGTAGGGTTTCTCCACACCACCTTGGTGAGAGCGCACGTGGTGGCTCATGCGGTCCTTCCTCTTGAACCTCTGCTGGCAGATGGGGCAGGAGAAGGGTTTCTCATCCGAGTGGGAGAGACGGTGTCGGTTAAGGTGATACACATCTCGGAAGGCCTTCCCGCACGTTTCACAAGCGTGATTCTTCCGCACAGGGTTTGGGTTCGATGGCCTCTGGGGGGGGGGGGGGGGGGGGGGTGAGGAGAACAAACATTGTTTGTGAGGAGTACAAACATAATTTTTTATGTATTGTCGGACATGACTATTACACATGCCTTGTTGATTATTTACATATCATATTGTCGATTCTCTGTGTCTTTCCGAACCACGCACACACATGGCTCGCTACACCTAGATCATTTCTCTGGACCGTTTGCATAAAACGCTGAATTCCCTCTATTGAAAATAAGGCTTTTCCACAATCTCCATAAAGACCATGCAAGAGAAACCTAAAGTCTAGTTTTCCTTTTCACGGACGACGACAACAACAACCTCCAGAAGCACCCTGACCCACCTGTACTGTCGCCCCCGCCCCCATGTCAACAGCTGCAGGAGGAGCATGGGGGTTAACGCTAGCCACTACGCTTGCCATGGCAACCTCTTCGCCATCCTGACTACCCACAGTTGGCTGCTGGGACGCCAGCAGTCTGGGAGGGGGGAGAGGGGGAGGAACGGAGAGGTGGAGCAGGGTGAGGGGGACCGTGTACCTCTCCGTCCTACCTCCCGACACCACCTGCGCTGGGCCGGCACCATTGCCACCCTCCTTTGCCCCCTCCTCCTGCTCCCCTGCTCGCTTCATGCGTACCCCGGTGTGGACCGACTGGTGCCGCCGCAGGTTGTAGTTGTTCTTGAACTGCTTGCTGCATATGGCACAGATGTGGGGCACACGGGCAGGCCGGGACACCGTCTTCACTGCAGGACGGAAGACAGGAAGAAGAGAGGGAATGAGAGAGGAAGACAGGGAGAGGAAATGCACATTAATAATAATATCCCTATCAATTCTAAATATAATAGTATGAAGACTAACACGTTATGCTTATAACAGGATAACAGACCACTTGTTTGACAATCTACATTACTTCCTTTTCAACTTAATTGCTGATAACGGCTGAAGAAGCAATGGTATTTCACAACCCATGATTCTCTCACCAGGTAAGGGTTCTTCATTGAGGGCAGCAGTGTCCACCGTGGAAGGAGGATGGATTATGTGCTCTGTGGGAGGGGTCTGAGGAGAGGCCATATGGACTGGTAAGAGTTCGGATTGGAGGGTCCCCTCCACTTGGTTTTGGGTGGGAGTAGTCTGGAGAAATAAACATAGCCATCAGCAAAAAGTCACTGCATTGTCTAGGGCAGCTATTCCCAAACTGGGTACGCGCAATGCCGTCGGGGTACACCAAATAAAAATGTGATTCACATTTTAAAAAAGAAAAATAATTTTAAAATATATATATATTAAAAAATATATATATATATTAAAAAAAACATTCTTCACATTTTCAAAACATTTATATTTTCCAACGGGGCTATACATTTGGGTGAGTTTTTTTTCCTCGCCTGAGTAGCCTCGTTTCACTGCAAAAATCAAATTAAACCATATAGTGTTCAGCGAAACAACAACACAATGTCAAATACAGGTAGCCTAGTCAAATAATTAACATCCAATCACATTAACCGTTACTCTTGTGGGAATTCCACTAACGGTCAGTACGTAGCTGCTGCTCATTCCGTTTGCTCGAAAATTGATAAATGGTTAAAACAAGTAAGGCCTTAGAAACACATACCAGCTCTACTGGTAGTACTGCTACTACCAGCAGTACTACACCTGTACCTGTCGACAACACAAGTTGTTCTGCTTCCACGAGCACATCCAATGCTAGCATCAGTAATTCTACATTTGTTGTTAGCCCAACTAGCATGGACACTGACAGTTGTGAATCTGATGCAACCGAAGAGCTACTGCCCCCTTACCCGGGAAAGCACCAAACAACAGACAGGGACGTTGGACCATCGAAGAGGCACAAATATGATGAGAACTACATTGATTTATGGTTCACTTATATTGGGAGTAGTACCTTTCCTCAGCCACAGTGTGTTATATGTGCAAAAGTACTATGTCACAACTCAATGAAACCTTCACTCTTAAGCAGACATTTAGAAACAAAACAGACCAATATGAAAAATAAGCCACAGGAGTTTTTTGAGCGAGAATTAAGACAACTTTCGAGTAGTAAGACATGTATAAAAGCAACAGATACCATTAATAAGGAGCTAGAAGCATCTTATATGGTGAGCTACCAAGTGGCTAGGACAGGCAAGCCCCATACTATTGTGGAGGACTTAATTATTCCCGCTGCTGCGGATATGGCTGGGACGGTGCTGGGGGAAAAGGCAAAAAAAACTATACAGACAATATCTCCATCAAACAACACTGTTTCACGATGCATCAGTGACATGGCAGATGTTTTGAAACAATTACTGCTTCGCATACAAGCCAGTGAATTCTATGCGTTACAGCTGGATGAGTCAACAGACGTGGCGGGCCTGGCACAGCTCCTGGTATATGTCCGTCACGTTTATGGGGGGTCAATTAAGGAAGACATCCTCTTCTGCAAACCACAGGAAACCAGAACAACAGGAGAGGATCTTTTTTAAGTACTGGACAGCTTTGTGACATCAAATGGACTTTGGTGGTCAAGATGTGTTGGTAACTGTACTGATGGCGCAAAAGCCATGACAGGGAGACATAGTGGAGTGGTAACGTACGTGCAAGCAGTTGCTCCTGACGCCACTTGGGTACACTGCAGCATCCACCAAGAGACTCTTGCTGCCAAAGGAATGCCTGACAGCTTGAAAGACGTTTTGGACACTACAGTGAAAATGGTTAACTTTGTTAAAGCAAAGTCCCTGAACTCTTGTGTATTTTCTGCACTATGCAATGATATGGGAATGTTACGCTTTTACAACATACAGAAGTGCYCTGGTTATCAAGGGGCAAAGTATTGACACGTGGTTTTTTTTTATTGAGAGAAGAGCTTTGTTTTCTTCACTGACCATAATTTTCCCTTGTCTGACCGCTTGCATGATGACGAGTTCCTCACAAGACTGGCCTACCTGGGTGATGTTTTTCTCACCTGAATGATCTGAATCTAGGATTACAGGGACTCTCCGCAACTATATTCAATGTGCGGGACAAAATAGAGGCTATGATTAAGAAGTTGGAGCTCTTCTTTGTCTCCCGGGTGGCGCAGTGGTCTAGGGCACTGCATCGCAGTGCTAGCTGCGCCACCAGAGTCTCTGGGTTCGCGCCCAGGCTCTGTCGCAGCCGGCCGCAACCGGGAGATCTGTGGGGCGACGCACAATTGGCATAGCGTCGTCCGGGTTAGGGAGGGTTTGGCCGGTAGGGAGGGTTTGGCCGGTAGGGATATCCTTGTCTCAGTATGTAAAAAATGTAATAAAATGTATGCACTCTACTGTAAGTCGCTCTGGATAAGAGCGTCTGCTAAATGACTAAAATGTCAATGTAAATGTAAATGTCTGCATTAAAAGGTCAACACACAGGTCTTTCCATCATTGTAGGATTTTTTGTGTGCAAATGAACTCAAGCTTACGGACAATGTCATATGTGATATAGCGAAGAACCTGAGTGAGCTGGGTGCGCAATTACGCAGGTACTTTCCCGAAACAGATGGCACAAACAACTGGATTCGTTATCCATTTCATGCCCTGTCTCCAGTCCACTTACCGATATCTGAACAAGAGAGCCTCATCGAAATTGCAACAAGCGGTTCTGTGAAAATTTAATTTAATCAGAAGCCAGTGCCAGATCTCTGGATTGGGCTGCGCTCAGAGTTTCTTACCTTGGCAAATCGCGCTGTTAAGACACTGACGCCCTTTCCAACCACAGACCTATGTGAGAGTGGATTCTCGGCCCTCACTAGCATGAAAACTAAATACAGGCACAGACTGTGTGTGGAAAATTATTTAAGACTGAGACTCTCTCCAATACAACCCAACATTGCAGAGTTATGTGCAACCTTTCAAACACACCCTTCTCATTAACCTGTGGTGAATTATTCACAATTTTCAAGGAACAAAAAGTTGTATATGTAAGATGGCTAAATAAAGAGAAAAATTATTGATTATTATAATATTATTATTTGTGCCCTGGTCCTATAAGAGCTCTTTGTCACTTCCCACAAGCCGGGTTGTGACAAAAACTCACACTAATTCTTATGTTTAATAAATGTATCGTATGTGTCATTCTTTTCCCAATGCAGTTAAGCCAAAACTACGCTCCATTATTTAGAGGGGCGTTCTACTACGCTCCCATTGGCCAGCTAACGTTGTCTCACTCACAGGCGTTCAGCGCAGAGACAGTGACCTTTCAAGGTAAGGATGGAAAGTGTAATTTAACAATTAGCTGCCTACCACAATGCAGGCCTATTATTATCATGTTTGGTAACATTTGCCCATGTATTTATTTTTAGTTTCAATGACTTGTAAAAATAGCTCAGAACTCTGCTGAATTCCCTCAATTGAAGGTCAGCTAAGTTTACCTAGGCTACTTAACGTTACTAGGTTGGTATTTGAAGTTGTTATATTATCATTAGTAGTCTATTATCAGGTAAAAGCATATGCTTATTATTCATAATTTCTCAAATATTTTAGCTAATCATTCAGTCGAATTACGCTATGCTACAGGCATTGAATCTGTATTTGCGCGTTAAAGGACGTTAATGGATAGCTCTGTCCACATTATGTTATTATATTTTTCAATCTTGAAATACAAGGGCAAACGTTATTAATCAGTGACTGAAATTTCGCGCTAAGTGATATTCACTTCCGGACTTGGAGATCACTCAAAGCGTTGTAGGAACGCCTCTCTGAATAACGGGGCGTGGTTTTGGCTTAACTGCGTTGGGAAAAGAAATACGTTTTTTACACGTAGTGTGTGTGGCAGGCTTACAAGGAGTGCAAAAAACAACATTTGAGAGTGCGCTGACCCTGGTGCTAGACGGGGTACACAGCTGGAGGTTGAATGTTTGAAGGGGTAACGGGACGATAAAAAGTTTGGGAACCACTGGTTTAGAGTAAATGCTACTTCGTTTACCTAAATGGCCAGGCCCCTGGGGCTGCAGACAAAAAAATATTCAACAGCCATTCATCAGAAAAGCGCACACACGACTAGAAAGAAGGTCAATTAAAACTTACCTGGAAGAGAAAATTGCTCCAAGCAGCATCCATTTTGCACCAAAGCGATGAAGAGTATAAAATCAGCTAAGTAATCCTGATGGCGATTCGACTAAACCGTTGGCATAATATTTAATCGCACTGTTAATGATTGTGGCGAGAAGATCTATGTTGACAGTATTCAAATGCAGGAAGAAAATTATGCTATTGATCATCCGAAAGGGACATGCAACTATCAAAATTTTACTTTGTCAAAATATTTATCTAACAGGAGTATTCAAGCTATTCAAATTCACACAGGCGTTTCGACTAGGCTGACTGCCTGAGTAGAATTGCCAGCTCCAATAGTGGCCTATTTATCTTTCTTTGGTTTCTAACTTTAATTTTATCAAAGCATAAGGAACGCATATCTCTTGGCATTGATGACTTTGAAACCAAATATCTGTGCGCACAAAATCAATGTTATTTATATAGCCGTAGTCATATAGTAATAGCTCGATCTTAAAATTAAAAGTAATGCATTACGCACAATGACAACTACTATCAGTGTTACAATAAATGCATTTGAAAGAGTAGCAGTTCATTATTTAATTTATGAATCTATTCTTCCGATTTCCCCCAACAGGCCAATCGCTTGTTTGTCGAAGCCTCGCTGTTGGATTCAAGCCCTGACCCTAGCTAAGAGCGATCGCGCCGGGACGCAGCCTATCGCTCCACCTCGGCTGTTCAATTGCGAGGATGTCATCTTTCTTTTTTTATTGCTCGCTCTCCCTCCTCCCTCCATGTATCTTTCTTCCTTTTCTTTTTAAATCCTCTTTCTTCTCCCCCTCCTCTCCTTTTCTTGCGCCGCTATGTCCCAGTTGCTCTTAAAGGGATATCATTTATATTCGTTGGGCGCCCTCTTTAATTCCCCTCTCCCTCATTGGAGCATATCCTTTCTGCCCCCTCCTACTCAGGTTTTCGGCCGACAGATATTGCACTACAGTATTTTTCAGACCATCATAAATAGATCTCGGCCGTTGCTAAAGAGAGAAATATTAATGGAGTCTTTTTGTAGGCCCTAACTCCGCCATGTTCGTTGGACAAAGCCTATGAGGAAAATGAATGGCGTATTTGTAGGGTTTTGGATAAACGCCGAAAATAAGGTCTGTGGGAAACACAGATATAGGATATCATATTTGTTCTATTAGATCAACTTCATTAGCTAACGTCATTTTTAGTTTACGTTGGACGTTTTTTGGTAATAATAAAAACCACATACATCTCATAAAGTTAATGTAAACTGACTGCTATTATCTCATAGAACACAACATATAAGATCTCCTAAACCTGTGTTAAAGAAGCATTATGTCGAATTGTTGCATTATAATATATCTGCAGTATAGTAGAATGATAGTGTTTAACATATATATATATATATTGCTTTGGGCTCTTACAAAACACTCCATACAGAACCAATCAGTCGATATAATGTACAAGTATCATCAGAAATCACGCGATGTGAGTCAGACAGTGGGGCGGTGCCTGTCCGACTCGTTGGTCAGAAGGGTCAAATCAGCGATTTATGTCATAATTTCCAAGAAGGCAAACAGCGTCAACCACAACTGTTATTACACCCCGTTTACGTTGGTGGCGGTAATGACCATTTTTATTGTGCTGTAACTAAAACTAGGAGATCTGACGTCCTTTCCCTTCGTCAAAGGTACGTATTAGCGTTTTTTTTTTACTGTGATTTACAAAGCTAATGTAATGGATTTTAAAAAGTGATTTTACCCCGTGATAGCCCGCTAATATGACCCATAGTAGGGAAGGACATTTCTTGAGAACAATTCGATCTGAATATATAAGTAGAGAAGAACATTTCTTTAGTACAATTCGATTAGAATATATAATCAATTTTAAAAAGATGTGCAATTTTGCATTAGCAGTCTTTTCAGCTTAAATTTCCGGGGAGCCGTGGCATGGTGTCATGACAGAAGTGAGGGAGAGGCGCGATCAATCGTTGATAAACAAACAACTTGACTCGTTTCGGAACGGCTGTGCTTTGCTGTGACTGAGTCAGAGATGTTAGGTGGTGGAGAAGAAAGTGAAGCAAGTATGGAGCATAGTGGTACAAATAAAGGGGTAGAGAATGTGAGTAGGGGTTTGAAGGGGAGCGAGAGGTATGGAGGCAGAAAAGGAAGTTTGAAGAGAGCAACATAGTTTCCAACGCCAGCGGCAGTTCGGGAGTAGAAAGTGCAGAGGAAGGGCAAAGATACATCGCGAGGGGAGCATGGAGGTGAGGAGGAGCGTAACGTGATTATGAACTTTAGGGAGGAAGGGGGAGTTAGGCGACGAGTCCGATAAGGTTGACGGCTGTGATAAAAGAGTTGATTGGGGAAATAGTCAACGCTAAAGTGTTACGAGATGGGAGCTTGTTGGTGTTCTGCAAGGACAATGCGCAGAGGGAAAAAGCTCTGAGTGAAGCAAATAGGGAAATGTAAGGTGGTGTCGAGCAGCTGGACTGATCAAGCAGGAAAACAGTGGATTAAAGGGGTGATAACAGGAGTGCCTGTGAGTGTTAGCAATAAAGAAGTAAGCGACAACTTGAGAGGAGGCGTTCTAGTGAATGTTCAAAGAGTGCAAGCAACAAGGGGTGGTGTTAGGGTGGATAGCCCGTTTATTCTGTTACACTTCAAGGACCGGGTACTGCCAAATAAAGTAACCATAGGATAAATTAGTTATTATGAACTGTGGTTTGAGCCCTGAATTCTGATTGGCTGAAGGCCATATATCAGACCGTATACCACTGGTATGACAAAACATTTCGTTTTACTGCTCTAATTACACTGGTAACCAGTTTATAATAGCAATTAGGCTCCTAAGCCTGATGTGATTTGTGTGCAGAAAACATGGCTCAAATCGACTGGAGTTTATCATACAGGAATATGTAGTGGTTCGTAGGGACAGGGGGCACCTTCATAAAGCAAGGACTTTCTTATAGGATGCTAGGCAAAGGTATTGAACAGGAATATGTAGTGGTGGAGGTGTGGTTGAGAGGAGGGGTGTTAATGGTAGTGAACTACTATAATCTGTGTCAGATATTGGACCTGGAAGTGCTGGAGAGGGTGGAGGGCCAGGATAGAAGTAAGGTAATGTGGTGTGGGGATTTGAATGCCCATAACACACTCTGAGGGGGGAAATGGCCAAGTGATGGACAATCCGATAGAAATGACAGATCTGGTGTGCCTGAATGATGGCAGAGGGACCAGGAAAAGAGTCTGCCTTGGACCTCACTCTGGTATCTAGTGCGATGGCAGGAATCTGTGAGTGGGAGGTATGCGAGGAGTCGACAGTAGGGAGTGATCACTACTATGCACAGTAGGCCGGAGGGAGGAGGAGGTGTCAGTGGATGGAGTAGGCAGGTGGGTGTTTGGAAGGGCAAAGTGGGATCAGTTTCAGGAGCTGAGTGAGCAGGTGATGGCTCGGGTGGATATGAGAGGGGATGTGGATAGTATGAATAACTGGATGAGAACAGAGTTAGTGGGGGCAGCTACTGAGGATATACCTAAGAGTTCAGGGAGGAGGAGGAAAGAAGTCCCATGGTGGACGGAGGAGTGTGTGGCAGCTGTGAGGAGTAGAAACAGGACATTTAGAGTACTGAAAAGGATGCATAACTTCCAACATCTGATTCAGTATCAGCAGGCCCTGGTGAGGAGAACTATCTGTCAGTCTGATTCAGTATCAGCAGGCCCAGGCTCTGGTGAGGAGAACTATCTGTCAGTCTGATTCAGTATAAACAGGCCCAGGCTCTGGTGAGGATAACTATCCGTGAGTCTGATTCAGTATCAGCAGGCCCAGGCTCTGGTGAGGAGAACTATCCCTCAGTCTGATTCAGTATAAGCAGGCCCAGGCCCTGGTGAGGAGAACTATCCCTCAGTCTGATTCCGTATCAGCAGGCCCAGGCCCTGGTGAGGAGAATTCTCCCTCAGTCGGATTCAGTATCAGCAGGCCCAGGCCCTGGTGAGGAGAACTATCCCTCAGTCTGATTCAGTATCAGCAGGCTCTGGTGAAGAGTACATACAGTTCATTTTCTATCAAAGTTACAGTTCTCTGCAGTGGTAAGGTAAATGTGACAAAATCTCTCGTGCCAAGCACAGAGTTGATTTAGAGTTTTCTAATAACTTGTGCAATGAAATATCCCCCTGATAGTGGAGTTTCAAATCTGCAGCTACTGTAGTCTGTTCTACAACAACTTTGTGTCTGCCTGTCTGTCTTAGTCAGGGCAGTTCATCCCATGTGTTCCTGTGGCCCTACGATGGGAGTGGAGGAGACAAGATGACCATGACTGTCACAGCCAGTACAACTGTATTCTGACTGTTAACATTAGAGGTAGGACTTATATTACATTTGGAAACTAAGACATCTGCGTCCTTCACCATTTTGCAAAGTGTCTCTGAGCATCAACTGTAGCAGCACCATGCTCAGAGACAGTTTCTCCCGCCAAGCCATAAGACTGTTGATGAAAACTGAACTGACTCTTTGCTGCTATGGCAACTACTGTACTTAATTTACTGTAGTTATCGACTTATTTCATTGTAGATGTATAACTGGAAATCAGTTAAGTATTGAGATGACCCATTGTTCAGGATTGTGTTGATATCATTTTGCAACAAAAAAAACGCAGATGTTACAGCACCGGCAATACAACTCTGTCGGCAGAAGGTCCTGAAGGAGGAAGCCGAGGCAAAGGAGGAGTTGGTGGTGCTGCTAAACAGCATTCTAGGTTAAATTCCACGTGTTTTGCTCATAACTTTTATTTATATTCAATGATCCTTTTCTGCAAATTCAATCAGATGAATTGGAAGCAGGGCTTCAGTAGCTGGAGGCTTTCTCCTTCAGAGCTCCTCTTTATGGAATGGTTTGCCGATGTGAAAGAATCTGACTCGGTCTCAACCTTCAAGTCTAGACTGAAGACCTCTCTCTCTTCTGTCAGTCCTATGATCGAGTGTAGTCTGGCCCGTGGGTGGGAAGGTGAACGGAAAGGTACTAGCCCCCACAACCCACCCCACCCATGAACCTCGAGATCCTAAAACATGAAAGCCATCTGACCCTAGAGTGTTTTGCACCCTCTATAGCCATTGCGGTCTTTGCCTGACCCTGCCGGTCATCTACAGTATGAACGTTTGAGCGTGTTTTTGTGTGCCCTATGCCGTTCTGATTATCCATCTGTCTGACAAGCATGCACACCAAGAACTGCTTGTGTTGTGCTTCTGACTCTGCATTGCTTGCTCTTTGGTGTTTTCAGGCAGGGTATCTGTAAAGCACCATGTGATGCTGTTTTACAATTGCTGATGTAAAAAGGGCTTTATAAAATACATTTGATTTGATGATGAAATCCTTGCTGTGGTTTCACTGACAATTTGATATTTTAGTAAAATTCCTAACATTGTCCATAAGATATTTCTCTCTAACCTGTGAGCATTGCACATGTAGAACTCAGCACAAATGCCAGTGTGGTTTATTATGTTCTGCAATAGATTTAATTAAGCCCTTGATTATGTTGTAGGCAGCACCCAGTTGGACGTGGAAGTTTGGGACCCGTCAGATAAAGGAGACCCTCACGGACAAGAGGACGTTGTTCCTTACCTGGCAGGAGAGATGCGTGGAAACTCTGGCAGAACAAGAGTAAGTCGCGTAAGCAGTTGCTACATCTCTGACCTAAGGTTTTATCCCATCTCTAAACACCCCTTTCTGTCTGGCTTAGCCCTACCAGTCATGACTGCCATGTTCTGTGTCCTAGTCTCCCCATCTCTTGGATCTGCATAGCTACTTCCTGTTACTTTATACTCTTTATACTCTTATAACCACCTCCTGCTTTCACCCTTTCCACTACATATCCCAGAAACATGAGTACCCCCCTGCTTTAATCTATTGTACATGAAATACCAACACTTCACTCTGCATAATCCACTCTGCACTCCAAATGGATTTTGCCTTCCTAACTGGTTAGTTTTATGTTGAGATGCTTTCATACTGTTTATATTTTCACTTGTATATCTGTATAATATTTTCAAGGTCTGACATGATGTCCCCGGCAATCACCGATGAAAGGAACGCTCAGTTGACTACTCGGCTTAAGAAGTCAACTGCTTCTTTAGGATGTTGTCTTCATATTTGTCCCACTGTATTGGGGCTAGTCGACATAGGTTTTAAACCTTTTAACATAAATGTTCACGTTTCAGCCTGGAGAAAAGGTTGAAGGCCATGGAGAAGAGAAGCTGGTCTCTTCAACACTGTGCAGCAATTTTGGAAAGCCTGCAGACTAAGAAGACTCACTGTCTGCTGGCTACAATCCATAGGCTGGTCCTGTAGCGCTCTTTCTATTGTGGCCAGGTACTGCAGCCAATTCAGTGTTGTTGAACACTGCATCAAACCCTGGCATATCACTGCTGTTGTTATCTACGTCTCATTCACCCAGGTGTTTTGAACTATATGAAAGATTTCAAACTTCAAGATTTTCATTACCATTTCTAAAAATAGTTTTTTAGATGGACAAACCATTGCTGTGCGGCTCTCCAGAAGAATCGAGCGGACATCGGAGAGAATTAAACGGCAGACAATGGGAGGAACTGGAGTATGTGGATGTTCTCCAGCAAGACCATCCAGTCTGGTCCCAGGTGTCCAACAGCTTGGGGGACAGTCTGTTCCGGGCAAGCAGCGTGCAGTGATGCTGCATAACATGTGCCTTAGGAGACGCACACAATACAGGCAGACCTACACAATGGGCTTTTTGTATTGCCAGCAAGAGCTGGGGCTTTTTTAAAGATGCAGAACATATAAAATGCAGAACATATTAAAGCTCTAGCAAGCATTTTCAAGGTTGGCTGTTGATGGCTTAGTCAGCTCAGATGTAAAAGAGGACAGTGAATCGGAGGACAGTGATTCAGAGGATGAAAGTGGTTGAGGAATGAATGTCTGTCTATGCGTGAGTTTTATAGGGCAAACTATACACTGAGTATTTCTAACATTAGGAACACCTTCCTAATATTGAGTTGCACCCCCCCCCCCKGCCCCCCTTTTGCCCTCAGAACAGCCTCAAATCGTCGGGTAATGGACCTGTACCCCCGCACATTGACTCGGTACCGGTACCCCCTTTATATAGCCTCGTTATCGTTTTTTAATTGTAACTTTTTTTAAACTTTATTTAGTAAATGCATTTTCTTAACTCTATTTTCTTAACTGCATTGTTGTATAAGGGCTTGTAAGTAAGTATTTCATGGGCAAGTTTACACCTGTTGTATTCGGCGCATGTGACAAATACAATTTGATTTGACTCTACAATGTGTCGAAGCGTTCCACAGTGATGCTGGCCCAGGTTGACTCCAATGCTTCCCACAGTTGAGTGAAGTTGTCTGGATGTCCTTTGGGTGGTGGACCATTCTTGACACACATGTGAAACTGTTGAGTGTGAAAAACCCAGCAGCGTTGCAGTTCTTGACACAACGGTGCGCCTGGCACCTACTACCATAACCCGTTCAAAGTAATTTAAATCATTTGTCTTGCCCATTCACCCTTCTGAAGGGCACACAATCCATGTCTCACTTGTTTCGATGCTTAAAAATGATTATTTAACCTGTCTCCTCCTCTTCATCTACACTGATTTAAATGTATTTAACAAATGACACCAATYAGGGATCATATCTTTCACCTGGATTCACCTGGTCAGTTTATGTAATGGAAAGAGTAGGTGTCCTTAATGTTTATTACACTCAGTGTATATGTTTGTCATACTTGGGACAAATAGGATGTTATGCAGAAAAATGTTGGTAAGACAAGGCTATGTATGTTTGTGCACATGGAAGTCAGTGATTTATGTTTACTATACTGTAGGTTAATTAGGCAATACAAATGTGATGTGACCAAAATATGAATAAAATGAAAGGGCAGGGTCGAGATTCACAAAACCTTAAGACATTTCTTAACTGCCATTTTTTTTCTTAACTAGAGTCTTATAAAGTTCTATAACTCAAAAAGGTTATTGGAAATGTTATTGTGCAATTTCTTATGTTTCTCATTAAGCATAAAGTTGGGAAGTAATTAGATTCTTGAAAATGAAGTTCTTGCATTTGTTCTTAATTCCAAAATGGCTAAACCCTTGTATTAAACTCAGCGAGAGAATAAGCTCATGAAAGCATTTGAACATGTTTAATTCACTCACAAACTTCATCTGAAATTTTCAGTATGGTTATTTTAAACCCAAGAACATGTTTTAGAACCGTTATCTCAGTATGAAGTATGCTAACATGATTGCCATTTCTAGCTACAGTTGAAGTCGGAAGTTTACATACACTTAGGTTGGAGTCATTAAAACTTGTTTTTCAACCACTCCACACATTTCTTGTTAACAAACTATAGTTTTGGCAAGTCGGTTAGGACATCTACTTTGTGCATGTCACAAGTAATTTTTCCAACAATTCTTTAGACAGATTATTTCACTTAATTCACTGTATCACAATTCCAGTGGGTCAGAAGTTAACATACACTAAGTTGATTGACTTTAAACAGCTTGGAAAATTCCAGAAAATGATGTCAAGGCTTTAGAAGCTTCTGATAGGCTAATTGACATAATTTGAGTCAATTGGAGGTGTACCTGTGGATGTACTTCAAGGCCTACCTTCAAACTCAGTGCCTATTTGCTTGACATCATGGGAAAATCAAAAGAAATCAGCCAAGACCTCAGAAGAAAAAAAAGTTGACCTCCACAAGTCTGGTTCATCCTTGGGAGCAATTTCCAAACGCCTGAAGGTACCACATTCANCCTCCACAAGTCTGGTTCATCCTTGGGAGCAATTTCCAAACGCCTGAAGGTACCACATTCATCTGTACAAATAATAATACGCAAGTATAAACACCATGGGACCACGTAGCTGCCTTACCGCTCAGGAAGGAGACGTGTTCTGTCTCCTAGAGATGAACGTATTTTGGTGCGAAAAGTGCAAATCAATCCCAGAACAACAGCAAAGGACCTTGTGAAGATGCTGGAGGAACGTATCTATATCCACAGTAAAACGAGTCCTATATCGACATAACCTGAAATGCCGCTCAGCAAGGAAGAAGCCACTGCTCCAAAACCACCATAAAAAAGAGGACAGCTTGACTTTGGGCCAGTTTTCTTCTTTCATTGCCTAACCAATTCTAGAGGAAACCATAGGAAGACAACACAATAGTAAAGAATACTGCAACACATTTTCAAATCGGAGTTATTGCACATAATACTTTATTGAAAGAGTAGACACAAAAATATTGCTCAACCAACTCAGCTTTTTATCTAGTAGATGATTCAAAAAGGAGCCCTTACATACTATGAATTATCTGTATTGTATCAACCAGAGGGACAGTGATGGGTGTTCTGAATCTGGGTTTTACCAGGCAATATGAAACTAGAGGCAAAACACATAGCTACTGGAAAAAGTTTAAATAACATAAATCACCATTATTATGATAACAGCAGAGGACAGGATCCAAGATTTGTGTGTTATTTTTTCGTGAATTTGAAGTCATAACCCTCTGATAGCTAGCCAAGGGGAAGAGGTAGGGAGTGCATTGGGACCAGGTGAGAGAATCCAATAGCCCGACAACAATGGATGAATGAATACTTCGTTGTTCCATAGCTGCATTTGTTTGGGAATAATGGCACACGTAACACATCACAGGACATTCAACACTTCATTTAAATACAACATAAATGTCACAGGACATACTCCACAAGGTCAGACAGACAAATAGATAGAGMRATACTGTAGGTGCTGGGTTACGGTTTAGTCTTCCTGTATTTAGGAACCTGATGCTGGTTTATATGAATGACTTGTGTGCCCTGTTCTACAGAGTGGGGTTTTGAACCTTCAATCTGCCAGTAGCAGTTGGTACTAGTTGTACAGTGGGTGTGTCTTAGTAAAAATGTCTGGATTTATGGATGGTTCTTGATTTGTAGAGTGATGGGATGCTTTGAGACTTGATGCTGCCGAACCATACCAACCAAGGAAGCAGAAGGTTAGGATACTTTCAATTAACGTCTTATATAAAAGGTGAATCATCAGTGAGGCCATAGGAAGTTTCTTAAGTAGTCCTAAGCCAAATGTTTTGCCCAGAACACAGGGAGATATTACAAAAAGACAAAACCCTTTCTTATGTTCACAGAATACAAAACAACATTACTGACCCTCGCCACCACCACGCTCTCCGACAGTCCTGTTCTGGTGGCTGCCTCAGCCAGCAGAGGCGATCCTCTGCAGGTCATTCCCTGGTCAAATAAGGATTTCAAAACGTATCTTTGATCAGGAAAAATGTACGATCTTCTTTGTCCTAAGAACAGGATGACACTTGTTTAAGACATATCCTAATTCAGTGTTATATATGGATCAGTATACATATCACAGACATCATATGAGAAGTGGGCAATAATCAGCTAAGAAATCAGGCATAATACAAGATTACACGCAAGGCAAGCCCCATGGCAGATGATATTGACTTCACATTATTCACATCCAGCCATAGGTACCGTATGATGCAATAATGCATGTTTCAGTATAAGCGTTGTGCCCTTAGCCAGTAACACACTAAAAACCTACTCCACTGATTATTGCTAGGACTTAGTAGTGAGGTTGTTTCCATGAAATGTTGGCTGATGCGGTACACTATTGTTATGTTACTGTGTTATGTTGTTATTGACATGGTGACTTTGCTTTTTCAGAATAAACTTCACCAAGAACATTTACATGTACCAGGAATTTGACCTGGTGCTGATATACAGTATATGGATTATAAGAATAATATAACAATATTACAAGGGCTCATGTATTCTAGTATGCTGTGCTGGAGTATGGTGAATGTTCAACTTGTCAGCTGCACCAAAGAGCTAGAGAAGGAGCTTGAGCGAGTACAATTGTCACACCCTGATCTGTTTCACCGGTCTTTGTGATTGTCTCCACCCTTCTCCAGGTGTCGCCCATCTTCCCCATTATCCCCTGTGTATTTATACCTGTGTTTTCTGTTTGTCTGTTGCCAGTTTGTCTTGTTTGTTCAAGTCAACCAGCGATTTGTGTCTCAGCTCCTGCTTTTTCAGTCTCTTTCTCACTCTCCTGGTTTTGACCCTTGCCTGTAATGACTCCGAGCCCACCTGCCTGACCACTCTGCCTGCTCCTGAGCCTGCCTGCCGAACTGTACCTTTGTCCCCCTCTGGATTACCGATCTCTCCCTTACCCTGACCCTGAGCCTGCCTGCCACCCGGTACCGTTGCCCCACCTCTGGTTACTGACGCCCTGCTGCCCTTGGACCTGTCTATTGCCTGACCTGACCCTGCCTGCCGTCCGGTACCGTTGCCCCACCTCTGGTTACTGACCCCTGCCTGCCTTGACCTGTCTATTGCCTGACCCTGACCCTGCCTGCTGTCCGGTACCGTTGCCCCACCTCTGGTTACTGACCCCTGCCTGCCTTGACCTGTCTATTGCCTGACCCTGTTGGAATATTAAACTATTGTTTATTCTACGTGGTCTGCATCTGGGTCTTACCTTCCTACCTGGTACAATGCTGATTACTATATTTTTCTACCCTGTTCCACAGCACTACCCTCACGTTTTGGTGATGGTGACTTTAACGGAATGTAAACTCAGCAAAAAAGAAACGTCCTCTCATTGTCAACTGCGTTTATTTTCAGCAAACTTAACGTGTGTAAATATTTGTATGAACAAAAGATTCAACAACTGAGACATAAACTGAACAAGTTCCACAGCACATGTGACTACCAGAAATGGAAAAATGTGTCCCTGAACAAAGGGGGGGTCAAAATAAAATCAAAATAACAGTATCTGGTGTGGCCACCAGCTGCATTAAGTACTGCAGTGCATCTCCTCCTCATGGACCGCACCAGATTAGCCAGTTCTTGCTGTGAGATGTTACCCCGCTCTTCCACCAAGGCACCTGCAAGTTTCTGGGGGAATGGCCCTAGCCCTCACCCTCCAATCCAACAGGTCGCAGACCTGCTCAATGGGATTAAGATCAAGGCTCTTTGCTGGCCATGGCAGAACACTGACATTCCTGTCTTGCAGGAAATCATGCACAGACTAAGGCAGTATGGCTGGTGGCATTGTCATGCTGGAGGGTCATGTCAGGATGAGCCTGCAGGAAGGGTACCACATGAGGGAGGAGGATGTCTTCCCTGTAYCGCACAGCGTTGAGATTGCCTGCAATGACAACAAGCTCAGTCCGACGACGCTGTGACACACCGCCCCAGACCATGATGGACCCTCCACCTCCAAATCGATCCCGCTCCAGAGTACAAGCCTCGGTGTAACGCTCATTCCTTCGACGATAAACGTAAATCTGACCATCACCCCTGGTGAGACAAAACCGCGACTCGTCAGTGAAGAGCACTTTTTGCCAGTCCTGTCTGGTCCTCAAACGTGACACTACTCACATGAAATTCTGATTTGTCTTTATTGTCTGGAACCTGCTGAGTTACCAGCCATGGGTCATATTCACTAGGGGGAATTCAGACCTGAGTTAAAAGCACGTAAATGGAACTACATTCCCTTTTTATACACTCTTCTCTCCGCCTATTCTGACCTTGAACTCAAACATGGGGAGAAGCCCGTGCCAGCAAGGTAAGCATTTGGGGTGGAGATCAAAGAATGGAGGTGTGGCGGACGTGTGTCTTAAGCCTTACTCTAACCTAGACTTGATTCCCCTCATAATTCCATCACCTTTACACGCAAGGAAACAATGAATCAGGTGGAGCCTGTTGGTGCCAAGTGGAAAACATTTAATTGAGTTTTTCCCGATAGAAATAACACCATTCTCCATGCACTGTAATTTACCAATGATAAGAGCTATTGATAAGAGATAGGTAAAAGAGTAATCTAGTTGGATGAGGGGATTGTAAATACAAAATACAATTGTTTTAGATCTATGTTACCTTATGATCGGTGGAGACAAATATGAAACCAGTCATATGGCAGCAAACTGAAGCGTATCAACATGAAAGTAGGCTATGTGTACCCCTTTTCCTACTGGGAAGTATTGTGAAATGCTGTGCCATTATGCAGAATTTTTATTGTATGGCCTACCTTGCAGAGATGAATGTTGGAGACATTCAATAAGATGACAAGTCAAATCCATGCAGAGTGACAGTCAGGCAAAATGTAACCTTTGTGAGCTCTACCATGTTATAATTTCAGCCCAGACAATTTGTATTATGTTAAATATTACCTACTATTGGTAGCCACTGTCAGTAATACCCACACATAGGGGATACAAGGGCAGATTTGTCCTGTTCTTTTTACAACTTTTTTATTTATTTTTATGTAATTGTTTTGTTGCTGTAACACTACTAGCCACTTAGCTAAGGCCAACTTTATTAAGTTGCTAACTCAGCTCCCAACCTCATAAATAGCTACCAAGAAGCCATTTCAGGCTATCAATCAAGTTAGAGTAGCTAGCTTGTCTAACTATCTTAGCTGGCATGCCTGCTAGCAAGGTTGATAGACTTTAGAAAAGCAAGCAATAACTACATTTACTGAATAAGACCCACATTAATTTAAATATTTTGCCCAGATTTTAGCAGAGATGCAGATAAGCATATGTTGTTTCTTCAAAAAAAGAACCACCAGTCAGGAGGAAACAGATAGCTTTTTTTTAAACATAGAATAAGCTAAATGATTATGGCTCTAGATCGCAAGGAAAATGCTGTTTCAGGTGTTTAAAAAAAGTAAAAATTCTCCACTTAAAGACCGGGGACCTAGTCCCCTCCAGGCCACGCCCCAGCCATCCTCACATACTTTGTTCTCCCTCAGATTTTTGACGTGTTAGTTCCCTTCATTTTGTAGCCTACATTTGGCATCACTCTAATATATCGTTAGTTTCATGTCCGTGTGTTTGTTTCTGAGGGTCGCTAGCAATAGCGGATAATATTTAATTACAAGTTGTGCAATAATTTGGGACATGTAGCCTATATGAATCATTACGGTAATTTAAACCTGGAGCCAGGCGCACGGTTCATGACGACTGGACCGTTGTCATCATAGTTCCATGATCAGATTAGGTTATAGGACAATTGTTCAGACACTATAGTACACTTTTCTACCCTTCCAGGATTTCATAGATTGAACAACTGAATATGGCAACTTTCAGGATGAATCAAACCACTGTATTTTTGATTCACCAATATATTTTGTGCCTAATTGCTCTCCAAACCTATTTTTTTATGAAGTAGGTAGATTCATAAATACTTTGCGAAACAATAATATACAAGATCAGACTGTTTTTCAATCTACCAAACAAAGACAAATGTATATTTTAATGTCTTTCTTTCATTGATCCCTAATATTCAAAATCATRCTCTTGATATATTAGTGAGTCTGTCGAGAATTTCTTTATTAAAGTTACACAGTATTTAAAAAGATGGCTTGAGATAAATGGATTGAAAKCTCTATTAAATGAAAACTCCATGACAAAATCTGTTGYCCAACAGGGTTTTCCACAGTTGAATGAAATGTTTTCTGTGCACAGAAGGGAGCCACACCCAAAGAGATCGTTATGCACCTGCATATGGTAAATSTGAATACCAAATACTAAAAGGTTTTGCTAAGGTGACCTCTAATGAATAAGGGCCTTGTGAGTGGAGGCCTACGCAACAAATGGTTGRCATCCCTTGGCCTTAAAACCTAGCTCAACTTGCACCACAAATTCACTGACAAGTGGCTCGCACCTTGCAATGATGGGAATGCACTGTGAGAATGTCATCTAAGATTTGAACTTCATTTTGTTCTTCATGCTAGAGTGTGTGAGGGCTCAGTAGCAAAAATCATCATCTTGAAATCCCTAGAAAATTCACCTAACGTTTTCATTTAAAAATCCAACAAATAAACATAAACAATAGTGTTATTTTCAAGATGACAATCCAGAAGGATTAATAATGTTCGTGTGAACCAATGATGCTTCATTTGGATATGTCACATTCCTTTTTTAGTGGGGTCAGACCTTTTAAAAGGTTCACACAAGTTTTTTTTAAATGATATATGTTTATCTACATAGGTGGCAATATAACTAGACTGTGTATTATTAATAATCATTATTACCTGTTACACACACACCCTACCTGACAATAAAACAAAATACTTTCCAACCTTTCTCTGTCACGACTTCCGCCGAAGTTGGTCCCTCTCCTTGTTCGGCGTTGTTCGGTCTCCTTGTTCGGTCGCCGTCACCGGTTTTCTAGTCACCACCGATCCATGTTTCATTTTCGTTTTGTTTTGTCTGCATTGTACACATCTGGTTTCCATTCCATAATCATGTTCCTTATTTAACCCTCTGGCTTCCCCTTTTGTTTTGTGCGTGATTGTGTTTGTCAAGTGYTTCCGTGTACGTGTTCTGGATTGTTTATGTTRATCCTTGTTGGATTATTGTTGATATTGAGTAAAGATCGTGGCTTTACTCATACCTGTGTCCTGCGCCTGACTCCGCTTCATTGAATTCACCTGGAACACTGACAGAATCACGCACCAAAAGAATGGAGTCAGGTGTGGAGCGCGTCCAGCAGCATGCGACTATGTTGCAGAGTCTCMGTACTGCCATGGATCGGGTGCTGTAAACTATGGAGAGATGGGAGAGAGGGGGTTTTCCGGCAACCCCATCATCATCACCCCCGCTCCCACAACAACCTCTCTCGACGTCCACCCCTCCTTCACCAGCATCCAGTGGAATTCGGCTAGCGCTCCCGGGGGTATATGACGGAACGGCTGCCGGGTGCCAGGGGTTTCTTCTCCAGCTGGAGCTCTACCTGGCAACCGTTCAGCCGGCTCCTTCGGGACGCGAGAGTGTGAACGCCCTCATCTGCTGTCTGACGGGTAAAACACTGGAATGGGCCAACGCAATCTGGAGTACATCTGGGCGGCGGGGAGACTGAACCCTCGCCAGGCGAGGTGGGCCATGTTTTTCACCCGCTTGGTTTTCACCCTATCATACAGACCAGGTTCCCAGAACGTGAAGGCAGACGKGCTGTTCCAGATGTATGACACAGAGGAGCGGTCCGCGGATCCCACTCCCATAATTCCGGTTTCTTGCCTGGTGGCACCGGTGGTATGGAGGTGGACGCGGACATCGAGCGGACTTCACAGAGCCGACTCCCGCACAGTGTCCAGTTGGGCGTCTGTACGTTCCGTCTGATGTCCGCAATCGTTTGATCTGTTGGGCCCACACATCACCCTCCTCTGGTCATCCTGGCATCAGTCGGACAGTGCGCTGTCTTACTGGGAAGTACTGATGGCCCACGTTAGCTAAGGACATGAGGGTTTATGTTTCCTCCTGCTCGGTGTGCGCCCAGTGCAAGGCACCCAGACACCTGCCCAGAGGGAAATTACAACCCCTTTCCGTTCCACAACGGCCGTGGTCACACCTATCGGTGGATTTCGTGACGGATCTTCCCCGTCACGGGGTAACACCACGATCCTGGTTGTTGTGGATTGGTTTTCTAAMTCCTGCCGTCTCCTTCTTTTGCCCGGTCTCCCTACGGCTCTACAGACTGCGGAGGCCCTGTTCACCCACGTCTTCCGGCACTACGAGGTGCCTGAGGATATAGTTTCTGATCGGGGTCCCCAGGGTGTTTATGGAACGCCTGGGGGTCTCGGTCAGCCTCACCTCAGGTTTTCACCCCGAGAGTAACGGACAGGTGGAGAGAGTTAACCAGGATGTGGGTAGGTTTCTGCGGTCCTATTGCCAGGACCGGCCGGGGGAGTGGGCGGTGTTCATCCCCTGGGCGGAGGTGGRCCAAAACTCCCTCCGCCACTCTTCCACTAACCTATCACCTTTTCAGTGTGTGCTACCTTATCAGCCGGTCCTGGCACCATGGCATCAGAGCCAGATTGAGGCTCCTGCGGTGGATGAATGGTTTCGGCACTCGGAGGAGACATGGGACGCTGCCCATGTGTCACATTCGTCATAACGATGACCAAGGCGCAGCGTGATTTGAATACATTCTTCTTTAATAAACGAAATAAACACTAAACAAACTAACAAAACAACAAAACGAACGTGAAGCTATATGGCTAGTGCAGAACAGGCAACTAAACGTAGAATAACAACCCACAAAATACCCAAGGAATATGGCTACCTAAATATGGTCCCCAATCAGAGTAAACGATAAACAGCTGCCTCTGATTAAGAACCAATCTAGGCAACCATAGACATATAAACACCTAGACTAGAAAAACACTGAGACATACAAAACTCCCTAGACAATACAAAAACTAAACAAACCACCCTTGTCACAACCTGACCTAACCAAATTTAAAGAAACAAAGATAACTAAGGTCAGGGCGTGACAGTACCCCCACCCCCCCCAAAGGAGCGGACTCCCGGCCGCACACCTAAACCTATATGGGAGGGTCTGGGTGGCATCTAACCTCGGTGAGGGCTCTGGTTCTGGACGCCGCCCCCATCTTTACCCTGGACCCTCCGCCTTTGTTGAGCTGAACCGTGGCTCATTGCCGGAGGCTCTGGAACTGTGGATCATCGCCGGAGACCCGGGCTGGGGACCGTCGCCGGAGACCCCGGGCTGGGGACCGTCGCTGGAGACCCCGGCTGGGGACCGTCGCTGGAGACCCCGGCCGACCTCGGGGGCCCGTGGCGAGCGCACGCTGGACGACCCCCGGGCTGGGGACCGTCGCTGGAGGCCCCGGGCTGGGGACCTTCGCTGGACCCGGCTCCGGACTGGGGACCGTCGCTGAAGACCCCGGGCTGGGGACCGTCGCTGGAGACCCGGACTGGGGATGCGTCGCTGGAGGCTCCGGACTGGGGACCGTCGCCGGAGACCCCCCGGGCTGGCCCCCGTCGCTGGAGACCCGGGCCGCTGGGGACCGTCGCTGGAGACCCCGGGCTGGGGACCGTCGCTGGAACGACCCGGGCTGGGGGACCGCCGTGGAGACCCGGGCTGGGGACCGTCGCTGGAGGCCCCGGGCTGGGGACCTTCGCTGGAGGCTCCGGACTGGGACCAGTCACGCTGAAGACCCCGGGCTGGGGACCGTCGCTGAGCACCCCGGACTGGGGATCGTCGCTGGAGGCTCCGGACTGGGGATCGTCGCTGGAGGCTCCGGACTGGGGATCGTCGCTGGAGACCCCGGGCTGGGGACCATCACTGGAGACCCCGGCGCTGGGGACCGTCCCCGCTGGAACGACGCCGGGCTGGGGACCTTCGCTGGAGGCCCGGCTGGGGACCTTCGCTGGAGGCTCCGCGTGGGGACCGTCGCTGAAGACCCCGGGCTGGGGACCGTCGCTGGAGACCCCCGGACTGGGGATCGTCGCTGGACGCTCCGGACTGGGGAATCGTCGCTGGAGGCTCGGACTGGGGATCGTCGCTGGATGCTCCGGACTGAGGATCGTCGCTGGAGGCTCCGGACTGTGGCCCGTCATGGGGGTTCCGGACTGTGGCCCGTCGTTGGAGTTCCGGACTGTGGCCTGTCGTTGAGAGGTTCCGGAATGTGGCCCGTCGTTGGAGGTTCCGGTCTGTGGCCCGTCGTTGGAGGTTCCGGTCTGTGAACTGTCGCCGGAAGCTCTGGACTGGGTACTGTCGCCGTACACTCTGGACTGGGTACTGTCGCCGGACGCTCTGGACTGGGTACTGTCACCGGACGCTCTGGACTGCCGAGGCGCACTGTAGGCCTGGTGCGTGGTGCCGGAACTGGTGGTACCGGGCTGAGGACACGCACCTCAGTGTGAGGAGCAGGAATAGGACGTACTGGACTCTGGAGGCGCACTGGAAGCCTGGTGCGTGGTGTCGGCACTGGTGGTACTGGGCTGGTGACACACACCTCAGGGCGAGTGCGGGGAGCAGGATCAGGACGTACTGGACTGTGGAGGCGTACTGGAGGTCTGGAGTGTAGAGCTGACACTACCCGTCCTGGCTGGATGTTTATTTTCGCCCTGCAAATGCAGGGTATCCTGGTCCAAGGAGGTACACTGGAGACCAGTAGCGCTGAGCCGGCACCCTCCTTCCTGGCTGGATGCCCATTCTAGCCCGGCCAATGCGAGGAGCTGGAATAGAGCGCACCGGGCTAGAATTGCGCACTGGAGACACCGTGCGCTCCACCGCATAACACGGTGCCTGACCAGTAACACGCTCCCCACAGTAAGCACGAGGAGTTGGCTCAGGTCCCCGACCTGACTCATGCAATGGTCAACCCACACATCCTCCGAGAGCAACTTCTCCCAACCATCCAGGAACAGTTTGGTGACGAACAATGCAATTTCCAGCATGATGGAGCACCTTGCAATAAGGCAAAAGTGATAACTAAGTGGCTCGGGGAACAAAACATCGATATTTTGGGTCCATGGCCAGGAAACTCCTCAGACCTTAATCCCATTGAGAACTTGTGGTCAATCCTCAAGAGGTGGGTGGACAAACAAAAACCCACAAATTCTGACAAACTCCAAGCATTGATTATGCAAGAATGGGCTGCCATCAGTCAGGATGTGGCCCAGAGGTTAATTGACAGTATGCCAGGGCGGATTGCAGAGGTCTTGAAAAAGAAGCGTCAACACTGAAAATATTGACTCTTTGCATCAACTTCATGTAATTGTCAATAAAAGCCTTTGACACTTATGAAATGCTTGTAATTATACTTCAGTATTCCATAGTAACATCTGACAAAAATATCTAAAGACACTGAGGCAGCAGACTTTGTGAAAAATAATATTTGTGTCATTCTCAAAACTTTTGMCCATGACTGTATGTATTCAATTATTTATCTAATTATTCACAATTTCGTCCATTTTATTAATTTATATACACTGAACAAAAATATAAATGCAACATGAAAAAATMTCAGAGATTTTACTGAGTAGCAGTTCATATAAGGAAATCAGTCAATTGAAATAAATTCATTAGGCCGTAATCTATGGATTTCACATGACTGGGAATTCAGATATGCGTATGTTGGTCACAAAAAAAGTTAAGATACCTTAAAAAGGTAGGGGCGTGGATCAGAAAACCAGTCAGTATCTGGTGTGACCACCATTTGCCTCATGTTGCGCGACACATCTCCTTCGCATAGAGTTGATTTGGCTGATGATTGTGGCCTCTGAAATGTTTTCCCACTCCTCTTCAATGGCTGTGCAAACTTGCTGGATATTGGCGGGAACTGGAACACGGTGTCGTAGACGTCGTAAACGTGCTCAATGGGTGACATGTCTGGTGAGTATGTAGGCCATGGAAGAACTGGGCCATTTTCAGCTTCCAGAAATGGTGTACAGATCCTTGCGACATGGGGCTGTGAATTATCATGCTGAAACATGAGGTGATGGCGGTGGATGAATTGCACGACAATGGGCCTCAGGACCTCGTCACGATATCTGTGCATTCAAATTGCCATCAATAAAATGCATTGTGTTTGTTGTCCGTAGCTTATGCCTGCCCATACCATAACCCTACCGCTACCCTAGGGCACTCTGTTAAACCTCTAACGAGTCACAAACCCGGATCCGGGATCCCCCCCATCAAAAAAGCTGACTAGCATAGCCTAGCCTAAAGCCACAGGGATATCATATAATCAAATGTTCATGAAATCACAAGTCCAAGACACCAAATGAAAGATACAGATCTTGTGAATCCAGCCATCATTTCCGATTTTTTAAATGTTTTACAGGGAAGACAAAATATGTATTTCTATTAGCTAACCACCATAGCAAAAGACACAACTTTTTTTTCCTCCACCATTTTTCCCTGCATAGGTAGCCATCACTAATTCGACCAAATAAAGATATAAATAGCCACTAACCAAGAAYAAACTTCATCAGATGACAGTCTGATAACATATTTATTGTATAGCATATGTTTTMTTWGAAAAATGTGRATATTTCAGGTATAAATCATAGTTTACCATTGCAGCCACCATCACAACTCTCACCGAAGCGACTAGAATAACTACAGAGAGCAACGTGTATTACCTAATTACTCATCATAAAACATTTCTTAAAAATACACAGCGTACAGCAATTGAAAGACACAGATCTTGTGAATCCAGACAATATTTCAGATTTTCTAAGTGTTTTACAGCGAAAACACAATATAACGTTATATTAGCTTACCACAATAGCAAACATCACAACAGCATTGATTCAAGCAAAAACATAGCGATTAAGTATAAGCCACCAAAAGATATTAATTTTTCACTAACCTTCTCAGAATTCTTCAGATGACAGTCCTATAACATCATATTACACAATGCATATAGAGTTTGTTCGAAAATGTGCATATTTAGCGGCACAAATCGTGGTTATACAATGAGAATAGTGGCCAAAACTTAGAGCAATCTGTCCGGCGCCATCTTGGAGAAGCACCTATTCTAATCGAAAACTATTCATAAACTTGACTAAAAAATACAAGTTGGACAGCAAATGAAAGATAAATTAGTTCTTAATGCAATCGCTGTGTTAGATTTTTAAATTAACGTTACTAGACATACAGTGTGCGTTACAGCCAGACCAGTGCCGCAATAATAGCGGCCAAACACTTTTACATTTTTCCACATAAATACGGAATAACATCATAAATAGCTCTTACTTTTGGACGAGTTCCATCAGCATTTGGGGCCAAGGTTGTCCTTTATCCAAAAGAATCGTTGCACGGTTGTAAAACGTCCTCTTCAACTTTGGAATTAGCAGCTAACAATAGCTATGTCGCACAGACATGCCCAAATCGTCATGGCGCAATACTAAGGAAATACCGAAAATAGCAATATACTCGCATAAACTGATATAACTCGGTTTAAAATAACTTCGTTATGATGTTTCTAACACCTATATCGAATTAAATCACAGACGGACATATATAGGGCCTAAAACGAGAGCGTTTGAGCATGCCATCCTGATGTCCTCCTCTGCGTCTTGACGAAAGTCGAAAAGAGCGGACACTGCATGTCATGGCCTTTTATAAGGTCTGAGAGCTACGTAGACACTCCATTCCAATTCTCATTGGTTACTGACATCCAGGGGAAGGCGGGTGCAGTTCATGTCGACCCATAGGATACATACAGACCTTTAAACTGATCTGAGAACAGAGCCTAGTTTTCAGACCTTCGCAGTTCCTGTCATGAATTTCGCTGCAGAAAGAGTTCTGGTTCACCCACAGACATAATTCAAACGGTTTTAGAAACTAGAGATTGTTTTCTATCCAATAGTAATAATAATATGCATATTGTACGAGCAAGAATTGAGTACGAGGCAGTTTAATTTGGGAACGCTAAATGTCGAAGTTGAAACAGCACCCCCTGTAGTGACAAGAAGTTTTAACAGTGTTGACACCAGTATCCGCTCGCCCACACAACGCCATACACACTATCTGCCATCTGCCCAGTACAGATACAACTGGGATTCATCTGTGAAGAGCACACTTCTCTAGCGAGCCAGTGGCCATAGAAGGTGAGCATTTGCCCACTGAAGTCGGTTACGACGCCGAACTGCAGTCAGGTCAAGACCCTGGTTAGGATCACAAGCACGCAGATGAGCTTCCTTGAGACGGTTTCTGACAGTTTGTGCAGAACTTCTTCGGTTGTGCAAACCCACAGTTTCATCAGCTGTTCAGGTGGCTGGTCTCAGACGATCCCACAGGTGAAGAAAGCGGATGTGGAGGTCCTGGGCTGGCGTGGTTACACGTGGTCTGCGGTTGTGAGGCCGGTAGAACGTACCGCCAAATTCTCTAAAATGACGTTGGAGGCGGCTTATGGTAGAGAAATTAACATTCAATTCTCTCACAACAGCTCTGGTGGACATTTCTGCAGTCAGCATGCTAATTGCACGCTCCCTCAAAACTTGAGACATCTGTGGTATTGTGTTGTGACAAAACTGCACATTTTAGTGGCCTTTTATTGTCCCCAGTATAATGATCATGCTGTTTAATCAGCTTCTTGATATGCCACACCTGTCAGGTGGATGGATTATCTTGGCGAAGGAGAAATGCTCACTAACAGGGACGTAATCAAATTTGTGCACAACATGTTTGAGAAGTCAGCTTTTTGTGGCAGCCTAGTTAAGAGCATTGGGCGAGTAACCAAAAGGTTGCTGTTTTGAATCCTCAAGCCGACTAGGTGAAAGATCTGTCAATGTGCCCTTGAGCAAGGCACGTAACCCTAATTGCTCCTGGAAGTCACTCTGGATAACAACGTCTGCTAAATGACTCAAATGTAAAAAATGTATGGAACATTTCTGGGATCTTTTATTTCAGCTCATGAAACATGGGACCAACACTGTGCTTATGTTTTTGTTCAGTATATTTATGCATTTATTTATTTCTATATTTCCTTAATATGATAATGAGGGGGTTGTCAATCAATGTGGTATCTAACACACCATTGGTTGATCAATGAAAGTGTTTAACTGTTAGTCTACACCTGTTGTTTATGAATCATGTGGCAAATACATTTGATTTGAATGTCACTGCGTTGCTTTTTGCCTGGCTTTGATGGCCTGAAAAGTAAACAATCAAACTACATACACTTGAGAGATTTATAACCAGTAAATAGCTATATTAGCCCAGTTATTATGGCAAGTAGTATGGCTGTAATCAGGTGAACGGTTGCCGGAGACTTGGCAGTGCTGGCTAATGCTGCTGAAAATGACGCCTCTCCAGATTACCTGCTTTTCCATGTGGATCCATTTATCAAAAATGTGGGTCAGCTAGCTGCTACAACGAACACAGAAGTGGACCCGGTTAGTTCTTAACAATTTCAAGAAATTTGCCCTCCGACTTCACCAGAGTGCAGGTGATAAGAGAGTCCTAGTGCAGCACACCATAGACAATTGCCCTCTGGTAACCATAATCGCACAGTTTTTCAACTGTTCGTTCAGTATATTACCGTTTCTGTTTAATTAAACGTTGAACACAGTTCTGTCGTACTGAATGCAGCCCAGGGAAATTAAATTGAGCAACGTGCCGTGACATTGATCAACCAATGGTGTGTTAGATACCACCCACATACGTTTGCTTGACAACCCTCATTATCATATTGGAGGAAGAAATACAGAAAGAAATAAATTAAGAAAATGTAAATGAATGAAAGTGGGTGTCACGCCCTGGCCTTAGTATTCTTTGTTTTCTGTAATATTTTGGTTAGGTCAGGGTGTGACAGGGGGGATGTTTTGTATGTATTTGTCTCGTCTTGGGTGGTTGTATTGTATAGGGGGTTTTGTTGAGTGTATGGGGTTGGGTTTAGTATAGTTGTCTAGGCAAGTCTATGGTTGCCTGAGTGGTTCTCAATCAGAGACAGCTGTCATTCATTGTCTCTGATTGGGAGCCATATTTAAGGCAGCCATAGACAGTAGGCTTTGGTGGGTAATTGTCTATGTCTATGTTGCATGTTAGCACTTAGTCTTTTATAGCTTCACGTTTGTTGTTTTGTTTTCGTTCGTTTTTGTCTTCCAAATAAAAGAAGATGTATTTTTCACACGCTGCGCCTTGGTCCACTCATTATCCTCAAGACGATCGTGACAGTGGGATTACTTATTTAAATAATGATTTATCTTCTTTTTTTTAAAGGCAGACCCTCTTAACCTGACCTTCAGACCTGTCAATCGCCTGTCTCAATTCCAACCAATCAGGGCGCTTGGACGCACTCCGAGGCTCTGCTCACGCAAACCTCAAGTCCGAGCATGTTCACCTACCGACATCTTTCCGCTACGAGCCATCAGAGACCTGAAAGGGGAAGTTTTTGTGTCCTGAGAGGAACGGGAAGATGGCGGAAACTGAGGTTTTGTTTCAAACTGCTAGTGAGTCGGGTGAAGATAGTAACACGGAGAGTGAGAATGAGTGGGTGACAGTGGCAAAGAAAAAGGGAAACAAGAGAAGTAAAGCTGTGGTGGAAAATAGGAAACCACTAGATTCATTTTTAGTTTGCTTTGTAGTTGGTTTTGGATTAATGCTACCTGGGAAATCCGTTTAACGTCTCGAGGAAAATCTGGAATGTGTTGGAGGAAAGTGTGAAATCGGCGATAGTCACAAGAAGTGGTCTTATATAGATTTTTTTTGTCCTTCTGCAGAGGAGAAGAAGCGTGTATTAAGACTAAAAAAGATATCGAAGTGGAATGTTTCCTGTATGGATTTTTGTAGCAGGGCGCCTATAAAGGGGGTTATTTCTGGGGTGGCACTAGAAGTAAAGGCAGAGGATATAACTGAAGACAGATGGAGTGGTCAGGGCACCTAGACTGACCTGTATGGTGGATGGAGAAAATTATTTTACTGGATCCATGCTACTGTTCTTTTATGAAGAGTCTCTCTCTTCTCATATAAAGTTAGGATTCATGAGATACCCTGTCAGAGTTTTTGTGCACAAAGCCCCTTCAGTGTCATAAATATAAAATATTTGGTCATGTGTCAAGTGTGTGCAGGAGGGAAGAGTATCATATGCCAGATCAAGTGAAATGCTCCAATTGTGGAAGCGAACATGCGCCTGAATTCCCGGAGGGCAATGTTAGACCGAGGTGAAGGAGACCGAGGTGGCAAGGGCAAGGAATGTCCAGCATGTTTCCTATCTGGTGGCTGTGAGAAGATGGGAAGGAACGAGTGGCGGGGAAGAAACAATGGTAGTAGAGCCACCACGACTAGTGAAGGTTTCTCATCATCATCCGAGGGATAGTGAAATGCTACATGTTTAAAAGGTGGACTTTGTATTATTTAATGCAATGATCATTAACTGTACAGCACAAGCAGAGAAGAAGTCTAAGAAAATTTGAATCATTGTGAATGCAGCTGAACGTTTTTTGGGGTCTTTGTGATTTCACAGCTTAGGACGTGCAAGAAATCCTGTCTGTGAATGACCCGCCATCACAGGCCCCTGAGCCTGTGTAGGGATGTATTTTGGAGTGGACTGTGATTGAAGAATTGGGATTGGTTTTGTTAGTTGACGTGTCTTATTTTGTATCATGTTTTTTATTTTCTCATTCAATACCTTGTCCAGCTGGRGGCGGTAATGCACCATAAACATTGGATGCCAACCTCTGTTAAACCCCATCAAAAAAGAAAAATGCCGTTTTGAGAAAATGCAAGCTATGCAGTGACCGACTCTCACATGCTGTTTTTCTATCTTGAAGTGTTGTGRGTCCTTCGAACATGTAAGTGTTGTGAAATGTACATATTGGTGTGGGCAACATCTGACCCTYGCAGGATTAGGCTGAGTTTACAAGCTACACACGCAATACACACGCAATAACATTTGCTAAACACGTACGTGTATGTGACAAATAAAATTTGATTTGATTTGATGTGAGTTGTTAGGTTTAAAGGGGAACCGCACCCGCTTATTTGGCCTTGTTTTTTGGCTTGCTCCTCAACAATGCCATGACAGAAGCGAAACATGATTTGGCTTGGGGGTGTGGTTTGACATGGGAGTTTTTMGGGTGTMTCCTTGCCACCACCAAGACACACCCATTTGTCAGAACCTTGCCCTCAGCTGTTTCCCACCACTCAATAAAAACAAACTTAACACTTGCAGGTTGAGTTCAATAACTACAGGCAGATGAGATGATGGAGGAAGCTTTGAATAGGTCAGTAGCCTACAGAGTATTATGAGTAGAATGCAATTGCTGAATTTATGTAGATATTCTAAACAAGGGTTTTGATAACTTTCAAATGTAGTAACAGGTCCATGTCGAATAAACAGCCTTTTACATAGTGGCTTAAATCAAAAGTGGTGTAAATCAAATGATATAAACCTCGAAAAATCCATTTAAATTACAGGTTGTAATGCAACAAAATAGGAAAAACGCCAGGGGGATGAATACTTTTTGCAAGGCACTGTAATACCATAGAAGCACTGTTCTGCTAATATGTGGCCCACCATCTCTTTTCAGTCTTAATTTCAAGGCACAAGGCGAGACCCAGATGCAGACACAGGAGGCAGATAATTGGAGTCTTACAATGTTTATTAATCAAAAGGGGTAGGTAAGAGAATGGTCGTGGACAGGCAAAAAGGTCAAAACCAGATCAGAGTTCAGGAGGTACAGAGTGGCAGACAGGCTCATGGTCAATGCAGGCAGAATGGTCAGGCAGGCGGGTACGGAGTCCAGAAACAGGCAAAGGTCAAAATCAGGAGGACTAGAAAAAGGAGAATGCAAAAATCAGGAGACCGGGAAAACCACTGGATGTCTTGGAAACATACAAGACAAACTGGCACAGAGAGACAGGAAACACAGGACTAAATACACTGGGGAAAATAAGCGACACCTGGAGGGGGTGGAGACAATCACAAGGACAGGTGAAACAGATCAGGGCGTGACCCAGACYTATCAYCAATGGMTTTTTAAAAGGCAGTAAATGAAGCTGAGTGATCTGTTTCACTGCCATYGYAGGCTCRGKCGATAGCCAGCTGTAGCGGTGGWAAGGATTCACTCCATGGTGCTGAAAGGAAAGCTCTGCTGTCGGGAGAGCTCTATGGAGGCCCTAACAGTTTGTGGACACCGTTTGTCGCTGTTAAATTGCATTTAATCTATTGTTTAGATGCATGCATCTAAAAAAAAACATTGGCTGAGTTTACCCCACCAAGATTTATAAGCTAAAATTGCCAATGGTGGTCGTATCAACCAGTCTTATTGCCATTGAAAAAAAGAGACTCGGAATGATTTAYGTGTAGGCATACTACTACAGTACCRYTTCACGACCACTAGATGTCAGCCATGCATCATATACAGAGTAGTGRTCAAAGGTGCTGATTGGTAGACTCCCTGGCACATTCCACTTTGTAGYACACACTTTAATGCATTTAACCAARTTCAACCCCTTATGAGGGAACAGAAACAGAGGCATACGCTATAAGGGCACATAGGCCAACATATCTTAATTTAGGGTTGTTGATAATGGGGTAGCAGGTAAGGTTCTCAACCAGGGAGGCTAGGACCCCAGGAGGGCCTCAGAGAGCTTTTCCCTGAAGGCAGGGAGAAAACATACACATTTTAAATAGCTACAGTAAGGACAAAATATCTTACCTTTTTAATAGGAGAGTACTGTTTGTCAGGAATATAAATATTTAAAACAATGTTCATTTTCACATTTTGAGCGTCGACAATGAATATCAATCACAATTTGCATATACATTTTTATCTCTGACGCAGGAGGTCCCCAGATTTTCTGAAAGCATTTTAGAAGGGCCTTGGAAAAGAAAAGGTTGAGAACCACTTGCCAAGAGGTTCCGAAGGCAGACTAGTAGATGGAATGTTGTCGTTTCAAGCCCAAGCAGGGCATGTGAACTGAACTGTGGGAACCTGATGGCTGCTGGTCTCTAATCCCAGATACCTCCTGTCGTGGCCTAGAGCAAGACACTTAGGCCCTAAAACTGCTCTCCATCCTGTGGCACTGTGCTCCATGGCTGACACTTTGCCATTCCGTGTGTGTATGTATATGAGTCAGGCAGAAGACATGTTTCTTTTCCTCAAATGGACAATAAAGTATCTATTCGATTTTGAGAAAAAGTATCCTATAGCCGGCAGCCGCGGAGTAATCCGCTTTTGGGCAGCCTCTTTTCCGCCGCAACAACAACCAGCAGAAATAACCTGGGTGGGAATTAAACCCACAACTTTGTTAATGCTAGTACCTTAGCCATTAATTGATCTGAAATGCTTCCATCTTGCCTGTAACGTATAACAAATATAATTTCATAATAATGCCAAAACCAGCAACTGGATCTAGACACACTGCGGTGCACAGGTTTTCCTCTTCCTTTTTTGCGTGCGAGCCTTGTGGTCCGCAATACTGCTGGTTTTCTTTATTGATTGAATGTCATTGATTGGCCGGGAGAGCCCACTCGCCTGAGGTGCGTTCAGTTCGCTTGAACGTTTGCTAAGTTGCAGAACGGTTTGTACTGAACACGTTTCCCCCKAAAAGTTATTGAACAGACTTTGAGGTACGTTTGCCACCGTTTGGTGGGTGTGCGATGTGTTTCTTGAAGCAATGAGTGACATATATTTAAAAGGCAGTGGCCATGCTGACAGCGTTCCCGCAACCCACCACAACCCAACCCCTCCCTGTTTTTCAACTGGTCGTTCAGTAAAGCACCGTTTCCATTCAATTAAAGGTTCCAGAACGTAAGAATGTACTGAACGCAGCCCAGGTTTCCCCATTCAGCCCTGTATTAGTCCCAGAATAGAGAAGATTGAAAACCAGCAGTGTTGTGGACCTCAAACCCTGTATCTGAGACTGTGTCAATAGTTTTAGGCCAGTAGTTAGTTTTGGCATTCTTTTTATTTCCTTTGAAAAGGTTTAATGTCAATCAATGTAAGCATACCTGAGTTTCCTGCTTTGACGCTTCTTCTGTTTCATCCTCTATATCATGCTATCATCAAACGTATTTAGGCCATGGCAATTACCATATGGTATCGCCAATATTATAACATTTAAAGGAATATGGCTATTGTTGCATTCAGTTCAGGGGCAGAGCTTAGCTTTCACCCCCATGGGTGCGAAGCATAGTCTGGGGCCCCCCTCCTGTGCGTAAAATCTTACTCGGTAAGGGCAATCGCTAACTGATTTCCCAAGTCGAACATGTACAAAGTATATTGCTTTTCAATATAATTTACTTATGATTTAAGCAAGTTGTATCTACCATGATGAACACAAGCTTGTATTAGGCTACAGAAATGTGTACCAGCAGTTACAAGGCCCCAGATCTATTTTTAGCTAGCTAGTTGGCGAGATCTGACGCTGACGCCTAGACGGTCACAGATTGGTTGGATCCAAAAATGCAGTATGCAAATCCATGGCAACGGATGAATGCGCCAATGATATGGGTCTTAATATCTTAAACAAATGCATATAAATCACTTGTCAATTTCAAAATACTTATTTTCTAAACTAAATATAGGGTGATAGGTAGCCTTGTGGCTGAAAGGTTGCTAGATCGAACCCCCGAGCTGACAAGGTAAAAATCTGTCGTTCTGCCCCTGAACAAGGCAGTAACCCACTGTTCCTAGGCCGTCATTGTAAATAAGAARTTGTTCTRAATTGACTTGCCTAATCAAATAAAGGTTAAATAAKTAAAATTAACAACATTCAAAATATAATTTTATTCAGCTTGTGACAATTATATTCAATGACATGACAAACCCGCAACCCATATGCATGCTTGCACAAATTGGGCACCTGGGTCCGTAAGCCCCTCTCCCCATATCCAGATGGATATCCTGCCYAAAATTCAGGGTTTGGACGATTATTAAGAATGTGGCTATTGAAGCTTATTCTCAATACAGTTTCCTTAACATATGCCTCTCCATCTCTTCTTTTGCCCCTCTTTGATTCCACATTGTCCCACCACCCATCAGTATCCTGCCCACTAGCACTGCCAGGCATGTGGGCATCTCTAAGCTAGGAGGCTCTCTCAGAGCACAGCCCTGATTATCTCTGTTCAAATGACTCATTTAGCCAAATGTACCTTGGTGGTCTTTGTGGTTAGCTTTGTGGTTTGGTGTGGAATTCACATTGATGATATATGTTCTCTAATTGCAAGAAACAGTGATATACACTATATATACCAAAGTATGTGGACACCCCTTTAAATTAGTGGATTCGGCTATTTCAGCCACACCCGTTGCTGACAACTGTATAAAATCGAGCACACAGCCATGTAATTTCCATAGATAAACATTGGCAGTAGTCGATTAGCCTTACTGAAGAGCTCAGTGATTTTTAACGTGGCACCATCATAGGATGCCACCTTTCCAACAAGTCAGTTCGTCAAATTCAGTCAACTATAAGTGTTGTTATTTTGAAATGGAAACGTCTAGGAGCAACAACGGCTCAGCCGCGAAGTGGTAGGCCACACAAGCTCACAGAACGGGACTGCTGAGTGCTGAAGCATCGTCGTGCGTAAAAAAATCATCTGTCCTCGAATGCAACACTCACTTCCGAGTTCCAAACTGCTTCTGGAAGCAATGTCAGCACAATAACTGTTCGTCGGGAGCTTCGTGAAATGGGTTTCCATGGCCGAGCAGCCACARACAAGCCTAAGATGTGCAATGTCAAGCATCGGCTYGRGTGGTGTAAAGCTCGCCTCCATTGGACTCTGGAGCAGTGGAAACGRGTTCTCTGGAGTGATGACTCACGSTTCACCATCTGGCAGTCCGAAGAACTAATCTGGGTTTGGCGGATGCCAGGAGAAAGCTACCTGCCCCAATGCATAGTGCCAACTGTAAAGTTTGGTGGAGGAGGAATAATGGTCTGGGTCTGTTTTTTATGGTTCTTGCTAAAGCCCTTAGTTCCAGTGATGGGAAATCTTAACACTACAGCATACAATGACATTCTAGATGATTCMGTGCTTCCATCTTTGTGGCAGCAATTTGGGGAAGGCCATTTCCTGTTTCAGCATGACAATGCCCCCGTGCACAAAGCGAAGTCCATACAGAAATGGTTTGTCGAGATCGGTGTGGAAGAACTTGACTGCACAGAGCCCTGACCCAACCCCATCGAACACCTTTGGGATGAATTGGAACGCCGACTYTGAGCCAGGCCTAATCGCCCAACATCACMAATGCTCTTGTYCCTGAATGGAAGCAAGTCCCCGSAGCAATGTTCCAACATCTAGTGTATAGCCTTCCCAGAAGAGTGGAGGCTGTTATAGCAGCAAAGGGGGGACCAACCCATATTAATTTGAATGATTTTGGAATGAGATGTTCGATGTCCACATACTTTTGGTCATGTAGTGTATAACATCCCTGTTAATATAGCCTCAATGCATAGCTGGGTCATTCCTATAATGATGTGAATTTTCTGTCCTCAGGAAATATCACTTCTTAATTAGTGTTAAATAGCAAATTAGGCTTTAATTATAAGGTCAGGTGTCCTTAAAACCACAAAAATATGGATATTGAAAGGGAATTCAATGCATTTTCTCAAAGAATTCACTGGATGTCGGTGTTTTTGCCATGTCCTCAGATGTTATTCATCAACTTCCATGAGAAATATAAGCCATAACATAATACAATATTTAAAATCTGTCTTCATTATTTTATAGTCCTAGTTAAATTCTCTCTCGTCAATGATGTGTTTTTCAATATTATTGTATTTATTATTATTTTATTTTAATGTTCTGTGTGCCCCTGATATAACTTTCCACTAATGTATTTTGTTGTAATTCTCCTTTAAGAAAACCACACCGTCCTGCAATGACACCACATTCAGGAAGTGTCATCATTTCTTTGGTGGGAAAACAACGGTAACAAGCAACATAAATATATACACTCAATTGTATCTATTTTACAATGTTTCGTGATAGTCTGTGTGCTCCACTCATACATTTCCACCCTGTTAGGCTAAATTATGAAGAAAATTTACCCAATTACTAAATGGTAAAATATGTTTGATAGATAAGTTAAAATCCTGTTCAAGTGTTCACTATTATTCTAGCTCAATCTGGCTCACTCACAGAGCTATGGCTAATTTAGGCTCCAAATGTCCACCCTGTTAGAAGTATACACTAACAGGTTGGAAAATGCACCTGAGCTGACTAATTTGTTTTTCGGGAAAATCAAACGTGTCCTTTTTCTGATAGAATACAAAAACAAAAAATATACTTTCTTTTTCAAAAGTTGAGGTCCAAAAGGCACCAGACAGTAGGAATGACCTAGCTTGGCCTAAGTAGATTCATAAATGGGTGTCCATTGTTAGGCCTATGCTCCGATAGGAGTGAAATCTGTCTTTAAAACGACATCAAACGAGAACATTTCCTTCTCTCTCCGTTTTTGTTACTCTCTTTCTCTCTCTTACTGGCTGTGACAGATGGCGAGTTCCTCTTCCCTCCGGAAGGCACTCTCTGTGAATGCGGGCGCATGTCAATCACCCGCGCTCATGTCATGACTCTTGCCAATGATGTGTCAGCCATATGGCCTTGCATCATAGCTTGTATGTAACCCACCCTGCCCTGGTAGAGTATACCACACTACTGTATCTGCGTATTTGGGGTAGGGATAGCACAGCGGAAAAGCAGCGAGCTTAACCGCACCTATTGAAGTGTCCATGCAGGAGCGGTGTGGACTTGGACTYGCCACCCGGAGATGGTGTAAACAAACGCGCTTTCGCCTCTCACCCAGCTCCAAGACGGCGGTAGGTTTACCTTTTTTGGATGGCCCTCAACGAATTATGGAACTAACACCAACGAGAGAATTTATACAAAGGTTGAATGGAACATTTGTTATTTCATAAGATTCCTCTTTAGAGAAACTAGGCTACTGCGTATCTTGCGCAAGAATTTAATTATATGAATCAACCCTCGTTGTTTTATATCATATCAAGAGTGACAGAGTCAAAGACATGATTTAATCCTGCTCCACGCTCTTTATCCGAGCTATCATGTAACGCGAACACGGGAAGGGATTGATTCCATGCACCGCGCGGACAACTACATTTATTAACAACAAAGCCTTTACCGATCAATTTGACATGCATTATAGGCCCACTAAAGATCTACATGCCTTATTCTATTCATATCGGAGGCTTATCGATGGAGCTTTGTCGTTTCGTTTGAGAGGGGGTTGGGGACTTTATTTTAAAAGTCCCTGAAATCGTATCTCCGTTTGAAATGGAGCCATTTCGGGACAGACTTGATTTGACAGAGCCTAAAATCAAATTAAAAGGAAATCATGCTAAGCAGCACATGGTAAATGTGTGTCTGTGTGTCAGAGCATTATGGCCCTATTCTTACTACAAGATGTGAAGGAGAGTGTGAGGAGCATGGTAGCGGAAGAGAATTCTACTTTTCAATTCACATTACATCCTTGCCTTACCTTCGTTGTGGCTGTGTCACGTTCTGACCCTAGTTATTGTGTTAATTGTTTGTTTTAGTGGGTCAGGACGTGAGTTGGGTGGGCATTCATTGTTTTGTGTCTGGTTTGTCTATTTCTGTGTTTGACCTGATATGGTTCTCAATCAGAGGCAGCTGTCAATCGTTGTCCCTGATTGAGAACCATATTAAGGTAACCTGTTTGGTGTTGGGGTTTTGTGGGTGATTGTATTTCGTGTCAGTGTTCGTGCCACACGGGACTGTTTTCGGTTTGGTCACGTTTGTTGTTTTGTATCTTGAAGTGTTCAGTTTACTATCATTAAAATATGAACACTTTCCACTCTGCGTCTTGGTCCGATCCCTACACCTCCTCTTCAGACGAAGAGGAGGAAATCTGCCGTAACAGGCTGGCAACGCGACATTCTTGGTCCGCAGCTCAAATTGACCATGAGTAGGACAGTAAATACCATTAGCCAGTAAGCACAAACTATTCAACAATGACAGAAACGGTTCTTATAAACATATTCAACTCTTGTATAATGCAACCGAACCATATTACACTCTTGAATATTGCAACAATTCACAAGCAGACAATTATAGTTTTTATATTCTTGTCTGTAGGCTACACGCATTACATTTTAGCTTCAAGACCAAATACAGACTTGCTATAACAGCATGTCATTAAGTAACGTTAGCCTATCAAAAATGAAAGGTTAACCCTGTCATACAATATAAAAGTAAGCTACAGTAGGCCTACCTTACAACATTACAACAAACCAGGGTTCATTTTGAACAAGATCATGCAAATCATTACATGTGTTAATTACGACTGAAAAACGTGGGTAGGCTATAACACCTGGAGTAACTGTTTATATGGAAGTAAATCAAATGCCTCAACTAGGGTCTAGAGTTGGTTAGGTAAGCTACCAGATCAGGYAAAACTCTGGGCCCCAGGAAAACAACACCGCCATATAAAGTCCAAAAGAAGAAGCCTGAAGGAGGAGGGATTACTAGAAACTAACTCAGATTACACTTTTATKTGTGGATTAATTGTCGGGGTAGAGGACCTTGTGCATTTCAGGTAAAATGACAACRCAATGTTTATATCCCAGGACAAATTAGCTAGCAACAGCAAGKTAGCTAGCTAAATTCCCATAAATGTTTGCTTATTGACCTGTCCCCAAATGAATATAGTTGATTCAGAGTTGGTTTTGATATTTAAACCTGCGTGTCCTAATCGTGTCTGTGGAGGGACACAATCAACATGCYCACGATGGCGGTCTGGTCAGCATGTTACTGTACGCATAGTTGTCCAGAGCTGATTTTATCCTCTTTTTCCCAATCCAGATAACCTAAAAAACTATAGACTGAAGACTTAGTTCTGCTGTGGCAGCCTGCTAATTTTTGAAGGGGAAAGGGAAGAAAAGAAAGCTATGGCTAATCTGCAAATCTGTCATGTCAAATTGGCATAACCATTTAGGCCATTCACACATGCGTAGAATCGGTTCTTAATCGATGCAAATAATAATGAAGTAAATTGTAAACATCATCAGAAATTTGTTTTAATTTATGGGTAGGGTATATTCTAAAATTAGTCCACAATTTATTATGCCTGTGTTGGAATGTGGCCAGAAATAGTGTGTGTGTACAGCACTTTGAGATATCAGCTGATGTAAGAAGGGCTATATAAATACATTTGATTTGATTTGTGTGGGGTGGTCTACTCGCCGCACAATGTGCCCCATGGGACCTTATGATAGGGCCAGCACCAAAAAAACTGCTGTGAGACTGCACGCCAAGGCACGTGCACGTAGAGTTGGTCCCGTCTGTCGCCCCTCTGTAGCAACCCCCTACTAAGATAAAAAAATATTTAATAATAGCCTGTTATTTTTGACGAATAGCCTAATCAAAGTCATTTTAGACTCATGAATTAACCCCATGTCTAAAGTTCTTATGTCTAAAGTTCTTTATAAGAACATTAGCCTATTCTATTAGAGGCCTATGGAACTTGGCTCAAGTGCACATATAGGCTATGTCTTATCTGAATATAGATGTATACCTATCACCAAGACCATGCACTGTCTGAAACTGCTTATAGTTCTCATCTGTCTTGTGATGTGTTTTCCAGTGCCACCATGTTGACAAGGCTATTCAGCGAGGTTCTGCCGGATGTCCAGAAGCTCTCGGGTTGGGTGGAGAACAGCGAGGGCGAGGATTCCAAAACCAATGAGGAAGACCTGGGTCCCCTGCAAGACGACGGCGATGCCAGAGAGGGAAGCAGCCGGGATCAGTCCGAGATGGCTGGGGATGACGCCGATGACGTCGACGATGAGGACTGTGGTGATGAGAACGAGGGGGGAGACATAGCCGAAAAGCGCGGGCCAAAGAAACGCAAGCTGACGCCAGCACGAATTGAGCGCTCCAAGGTGCGGCGTCAAAAAGCCAACACACGAGAGAGAACGCGTATGCACGATTTGAACTCTGCGCTGGACAATTTGCGCAAAGTAGTCCCCTGTTATTCCAAAACGCAAAAACTCTCAAAGATAGAYACGCTGAGACTGGCCAAGAATTACATTTGGGCGCTTGGGGAGATCTTGCGCAATGGGAAAAGGCCAGATGTGGTATCCTACGTGCAGACACTGTGCAAGGGCCTGTCCCAGCCCACCACGAATCTAGTTGCTGGTTGTCTGCAGCTCAACTCTCGGAAATTCTTGACAGAGCAGTGTCCTGACGGGGCCCGGTTTCATGTCCCCAACTCCTCTTTCTCCGTGCACCCTTACTCCTACCAGTGTCCCCGTCTGTCTAGCCCTCAGTGCCAACCCGGCTCCAGTCGGTATATGAGGACCCATAACTACGGCTACGGCGATGCGGTCTACCCAGGGGCAATCTCCCCAGAGTACAACAGCCCAGACTATGGGGGCCATCACAGCTCGCCTGTGTGCGTCAACGGCAACTTTTCCGTGAGTCAACTGGAGTGTGGGTCGCCGGACACAGACATGAACTATCACTATGCTATGCACTACTCCGGAATGTCTGCTGTCCACGGACAAGCGTTCGGCACACCGGGAGCGCGCAGCGGTTCCGCGCACTCTGAAAACGTGCCGCCGCCATTTCATGACGTGCACTTATTACACCATGACAGGACGCCCGTGTACGAGGAACTGAACGCCCTTTTCCACAACTGAATTCACCAAAACCCCAACAAACCCGCCGGACCCCTAAATACCCAACTAACAATCGTAATGTTAGGCTATAATAGCCTACCCATTTTYACACTAGATGAGGTTTTTAGAAGACGGAAGGTGGGGTGGCAGCAATTGAGAGAGAAATACCAATATTGTCAATGTTGGTTCTCGGTTTTATTGGTGTCATTCCTGAATTGTCATTATGCACATTTTAAGGTATGTCAGAAATCAATATTTCCAATCAAATGTCGCCGTGTATGCATAATGCGAGTGCACTCAAAATAAAATGTGTTACATGAACGAAACTTGTTGTAAAACAAAAAATAAAACAATATTTTATAATTATCTGACATGAGGTGATTGGCCAAYTAAGTTATTTCTGACTTGAGAAATTGGGTCAAAATCTCACTGTATGCTGAAGGGCAAGAGCTCCACCATGGAATCACAAATACATTATTTGAGTACATAACTGAGTTAATTAAACTATTATTTAAGTGACAACAACCACTTTCTGCATTAGGTTCGTTTCCAAATCCAATATTGAAACGAAAGACAATTCATCACTTCAACTGACCAAACGTTTAATCCGCGTTTTAGGAATAGGCCTATAGCCTAGTATACTGTACACCCTAAAAAATAAACGTTTCCTGGAGGATCCTTCGGGGTAATTTAAAGTAATGAACCTTTAGATTCCTGTGGGATCCTTTAGGATAATTAAGGTTAAAAAGGGAACCTTACATTTAATTAATTAATTTAAGAACCCATACTCTGCTATCAGATCGTTTTTTAAACGTTGTAGACATAAGGGATGCCTTGAATAACCCTGTTCAAAAGAGGGGTTCGTTTTCGAACCAGCAATGCGCTCCTGAGTAAATGGCGCTAGTGCGTATTATTTGAATGATGAAACTGGTTGTTTGGATCCTGGATGCTGATTGGTTGATATGCGGGAGTTGACGTGTTATTGTCATATTCCCACTGTCTGCAACACAGGCAGGGAATTCATAAACTTCATCTCCCTCGGGGGAAAAAGCGTCTACACATCATTTTCCATTGCTACTATTTGGTTTGCAACAGTTGGGGTTGTATAAACATACCTGTCTGCCTCTACAACCTGAGCAACAATGTATCATTTGACAAATGTGATCGCTCCCATGCCAGCAAAGAAGACGCGAGCACTGGCTGTCGCCAACCAGAGCCAGGACCATGGACAGTACTTCCACTCGTGTGCCATCAACGGAAACGTCACTATTAACATTTTGTTTATGTACTTATCCTTTATATAACTAGGCATCACCAACTACCTTGGTTAGCTCGGACTCGCCAACCATAATAGTTTATGCCTATGTAGGCCTATTGGATATTTATTCAATCATTATTTCTTGAAGTTCTTGTCTCTCATCATCATCGCTTCTCTGCTAGCTACCTGCCACTTTTTTTGTTTAGCATAGTAACGTTGAATGATCTAATGTTTAGAATGAAAGACTGGGTCAATCCTGCCGCTGTCCAGTTAAGTTGTAGATAGTTTGGGTGCTGTGAGAAACTCAGCCTCCACAAACGAGGTAAGACACACACACACACACASAGAGAGAGAGATATGACGCAATCTAGGTTATGTTAAACTTGCAAAAATCAAAACATTCAGATGTTACGTCTATCAACTACTCATGTTGAATGTGTCTAATTTATGTCTTTCAGGCTGATGTGTTGGGGCGGGCTGCTTTGATAGAGAAAATCAACCTCAGCTAAAACACACACAGAAGACTTAATCTAGGTTATGTTAAAACTTGACACAAATATTTCAACCCATGATACACTCTTTCAACATCTCTTTCCACCTTCCTCCCTTTAGCCCCTGTCTTATCCTGCCCTGTCCAGTTAAGCGGTGGAGAGTTCGGGTACTGTGAGCTGTGATAGAGAAATGTAGCAACCTCCACAAACACGTTAGGCACACACAAACAGCGAGAGAGAGAGAGATGACCAAAATTCGGTTATGTTAAACTTGACAAAAAAATGTAACAGATCAGATTTGTAAGATGCATTTGATATCAAATGCTCATGTTTTTTATGTTGTGTTTGTGTCTAATTTATGTATTTAAGGCTGGTATATTGGGGGCAGCCTGTTCTGTCCTCTGGATTTCAGACGAAATCAAGACAATGTTTAAGGCTCTCTATGGGTCTACAAAAAGGTTAGCCTCTATAAAGTCTTTGGATGTATTTGCAGTGTGATTATAGTGTTCTGTGCCATTTCTTTTGTCTTTCCAAGAGAATAGTGACTTAATTTACAGTGGGATTATTGCGTGTTCTGTTACCCTGTCTTTCCCTCTCCATACTGTCTTGTTTTTATCACTGCAGCTGATTGCATAGCACATACTCAACTTTTAATTGATGATAATCCACACCTATAATCAATGCCATTGTTATTACAAAAGTAATTGTTATTCTACATGTAATCTTGTATGTTTCTCTTATGTTTTAGGTATCCCAATACCCGGCAATACACAGCACTCTTTCAAAAGTACTCCTCGTTGAGAGACCAGACATTGAAGGGATATATAAGAACTCTTCAAATGTACTACTCATATTCATTCACACACTAATAAACTTTTTACACCACTGTGTCGACCCAGACCGTGATGTGCTGGCTTGGATATTTTGTTCTTACATTGTTTATTTCGTCACATTTCCAMCAGTTTAACAAGACCATCGTCACTGTAGAAAATGACCCACGGGCTTAGTAAATATTGCAAAAGAAAATCAATGATTTTTACTTAAAATAAAAGGTTTCTGGTTTTACTTACAACCAACAACTTAAAAATATATTCAAATGATCATTATTATGTTGGACTGACATGCTAGTGTAACCAGTGTGAAATGGCTAGCTAGTTAGCAGGGTGCATGCTAATAGCCTTTCAATCGGTGACACTCGCTCTGGGACCTTGAGGTAGTTGTTCCCCTTGCTCTGCAAGGGTCACGGCTTTTGTGGAGCGATGGGTAACGATGCTTCGTGGGTGTCAGTTGTTGATGTGTGCAGAGGGTCCCTGGTTCGAGCCCAGGTAGAGGCAAGGAGAGGGACAGAAGCGAAACTGTTACATTGATGCTGTTGACTCGGATCACTGGTTGCTGCGGAAAAGGAGGACTCAAACAAGGTTCAGAATGTACGGTCACATGGCACACCCTTTAGTTTGTCTATTTTCATCTCACACGTTTTACATACATTTTTCTAAATTTCTAAATGACTTCAAACAAGGTGCAGAATGTACACGGACTACCCTTCTATATTGCACACCCCTGTTTGTGTACTGTAAAATCACACGGTGTAACGTACATTTTTCATAGTTTCAAATTTGCAATAGCTACTTGGTCATGTCAATTACACACCTAAGAAGTGTGCAGTGGATATACACCCATATTGCATAACCTCTAGTCAAGTATCTTCTATATTGTTGTACAATATTATTAGTTTGACAATTAGGGGGTTCAGTCCAGTGTTGTTTACCCTTTTCTTTAATATTTATCTACAGTAATTGGTAGTTCTAAGTACTTATTTTCCCCGTTTTTTTTTATTTTGCCACGTTATTTAACAGCGGTACACAATAGGAGAGAGACGGATAATATCTCCTTTCGTCGTTAATATCAACCATAAAGGAAAAGGGCAAAGTACGGGAGTCATGTTTTTAATTGTCCAAAGCAGGGATGGAGAGTGAGCTAGTGAGGTAGGCTGCAGTGGGTTTGCTGGTCAATACATATACTAAACATGTAACCACAGTAATGATGACCAGATAATCAATGAATAACAATTGAATATTGACAAATTAAACAGAATTTGTAGACCTTACATCTTTTCCYACATGTCAACAGACACTTAACTTCAAATAAGTATGAAACATTTCACCGTGTTAACTTTCTCTTTATCCCTGGTTGATGTACATGTCAGAGCCTCTTCAGTATGGATGGGGTATATCATACATTTTCAACAACAAAGACTGCACTTCCGGTTTGTGTTCTTCACTCTGAACTCTTTTGTCTTCATTCCCGAGGCAGAGCACATGGAACCACTGTTGGCATGCAAAACATTCAATCTAAAACAAAACAAAGCATAACACGTTATAAATAATTTCAAATATCAATGCAGTATGACGAATGACGAATTAGCCATCKATTGTGTTATATCATAAATTGTCATACATGCCGTCACTGTTGTCAAAAGATTATAAACATGTTAAATAAAGTTCTAACCCAGTCGGTCTTTGGGCCACATCCAGGTTCTTTATCAGTGGCACACATGAAGCAGTTGTTGGCTCTGTTGAACTCTGAAATCATAGGCATGAACTGAACATATGGCTGTCCCACACAACTACATAAAAATAAAGAATTTACATTTACTTTGAATTAAATGTCATTACATACCAGACATTTTTAGTATATCCTCAGCCATTTKTTTTCACAGTTGCTCCATGTGTTTTTGTGAAGGTTCTAAATCAATTTGGGATGTTGGGGAAGTTCTGTGCACGTAACAGCTAACCATTCATTATTGAAAATATAACTATCAAACCTGCATTACAAAGACCCCACAGCTGAAGGTGTTCTGCTGCATGGAGTTATTTCCCCTCCTTTCCACTTTATGTCCGCCCAGTCGTTTGTTCCATGGCAGGATCTTCTCATTTTGAAGTATTCTCTTTTTTTATGAAAACATAATGCAATTCTGATTAGTTATAGGCAAATTAATACACAGGCCAAAACAGTATTCTGATTTCCTTATCACTATAATCTAGTAGAGGTAATTTCCTTTATGCCTCATTCTACACACAGCCTAAATTATAGGCACTCAACCATTTACAGGACAATAATAAAAGTAGCATGTAGGATCCAACCCTATCACAGAGTGAATAAATGTAAAGCGTTTGTAGACTTTAAGAAAAAAACATTGTGACAGTTTCATCAGTACGTGCTTAAAGAAAGTCATATCACAAAGATCACAGATGACAGTGCCCATCAAGTCTATGACAATAGAGAATTAATTGTAACCACCAAAGTGTGTTAAAGTGTGTTTTGTCAAAATAATATCTGAAAATGTCAGTTGTTGAACGTAATACTTCTATTTGCAATAGCAATTTATGATKTATGCAGTTGAGGAATATTCCGTGTATCAACACTACATGTAGGACAGACATAAGACATTCCCACATACAGTATACACATAGAGGCATTTTTCAGCTATGATTTTACCACGCAGAATCCAGAATTGATATGACAATGGGGCCAGCACAGGATGTAATACACTCTTACAACAATCTACTTTTTGATCTTCTTAAGTTCTTATCTGGTAAACTGCTACTATGTGTCAAGAAAAGAGCCCAATTAGGGGTTAGTGTACTCCAGTAAAAAAGAGCTGGTTTAGATGAAAAACTATTGCCCTGTGTCCCCGTTCATAGGGGCATGAGAGACTAGTCAGTGGTAGAATTGAGTTGGGACTTTATTGGCCCTAACACCCACAGACCCAAAAGGTTGAGGTTACTCATGGACAGTAATTCGTACTTTTTTTTGTTTGTTGCATGGACGCATTGTGTCTTCTAACCGTCCAAGAATAGGATCCAAAGTGTTAGGAAATATTTGTTCCCATAAATACAAAGGAGGATGTCTCTCCTCATTCCTCTGGCACGTTAGTCAGACTGCCAGACTGTAAAAACTTTAGGATGGGGCCGGGAACGGAGTTCTCATTGACTAAGCACCARGGAGACCAATCAGGAGAGAATACATACAGGTCAAGGGTGCCAATTGAAAGTCAAGGGGTGTGTCTGTGCCTTTTGGATGACTCTCTCTTTACAGAGAACCCCTGTGGTTCAAGTCAAGAGCTACCCTTCCCCTTTCAGTCTGCTCTGCGCATGTCTGAAAGTGACAGAGCCAGCAGCCAAGAGAGTTTTTCACAGGATGTCATAAAATATTTTTGCACTTATGAATTCAGAGAATTCAAACTTTAAAATGTCAATAGCTCCTTGGTCATGTGACCTACTGACTTCAAACAAGATTCAGAATGTCCACTGACTACCCTTATATAGTCAGTGGACTATAGTTATTCCATTGTACTGGATGTAATACATATTAGCATTTCACATACATTCAGTGAAATGCTTACTTACGGGCCCTTCCCAACAATGCAGAGAGAAAAAGAGAAATAATAGAAAAAMAATAACACAAGAAATCAATACACAATGAGTAACTATATACACGGGGTACCAGTACCGAGTCGATGTGCAGTGMTACGAGGTATTTGAGGTAGATGTGTACATATACTGTAGGTAGGGATAAAGTGACTGGGCAATAGGATAGACAGTAAACAGTAACATAAAGGGGTCAATGCAGATAGTCGGGGTAGCTATTGGGTAACTATTGAACTAACTATTTAGCAATCGCATGGCTTGGGGTTGAAGCTGTTCAGGGTCCTGCCGGTTCCAGACTTGGTGCATCGGTACCGCTTGCCATGTGGTAGAAGAGAGAACAGTCTATGACTTGGGTGGCTGGAGTGTATAGAGGTCCATCCAGAACCTATATACATCGCCCTGGTATAGAGGTCTTGGATGGCAGGGAGCTTGGCCCCAGTGATGTACTGGGCCATACGCATTACCCTCTGTAGCACCTTGCAGGAACACAGAGGAACTTGAAGCTCTCAACCTGCTCCACCACAGCCCCGTCGATATGGATGGGGGCGTGCTCGGCTCTCCGTTTCTTGTAGCTCCTTTGTCTTGTTGACGTTGAGGGAGAGGCTGTTTTCCTGACCTCCTCCCCGTAGGCTGTCTCATCATTACCGGTGGTCAGGCCTACCGCCGTTGTGTCGTGCACGGTCACTCAAGTCGTGGGTGAACAGGGAGTACAAGAGGYGATTAAGTACGCACACCTGAGGGGCCCCCGTGTTAAGGGTCAGCGTGGGGGATATGTTGTTGCCTACCCTGGCCCCCTGGGAAGCCCCAGTCCAGGATCTAGTTGCAGAGGGAGATGTAGTAGATGCTAACCTACAGGACTGTTTCGRTAGCACAAACTGGAATATGCTCCACGGTTAATCCGATGGCATTGAGGAGTTTAATCATATCAGTCACCGGCTTCATGAATAAGTGCATTGACAACGTTGTCCCTACAGTGACCTATCACTGGTACTTTCTGCATTAAAGTCTCCAGCAACTATTCAGTTAGATTTTTTTTTTAAGTACTGTCTGTGACTTAATCTTTTGGACATTAATTTGATCACTTCCAAGTAATTAAGATTAAAATAACTTTATTTGTCAATTGTACACAAGGTCCAACCGAATTTTGACTTCCTCTTTGTCCCAACTCCCAAAAGACACACAGACAGGTTGGATAGGGACAGGGTGCTCAGGCTGCCACACGGGGCGCCCWTGGAGCAGTTGTTGTGGGGGATTAAGTGCCTTGCTCAAGGGCACAACGGCAGGCAACGGCATCTAGGATTTGATACTAGCAACCCTTCAAACATTCAACCTCCAGCTGCGTACCCCCTCTAGGACCAGGGTCAGCGCACTCTCAAATGTTGTTTTTTGCCATCATTGTAAGCCTGCCACACACACACACTATACTATACATTTATTAAACATAAGAATGAGTGTGAGTTTTTGGCACAACACAGCTCATGGGAAGTGACAAAGAGCTCTTATAGGACCAAGGGCACAAATAATAATATAATAATAATCAATAATTTTGCTCTTTATTTAACCATCTTACATATAAAACCTTATTTGTTCATTGAAAATGGTGAATAACTCACCACAGGTTAATGAGAAGSGTGTGCTTGAAAGGATGCACATAACTCTGCGATGTTGGGTTGTATTGGAGAGAGTCTCAGTCTTAAATCATTTTCCACACACAGTCTGTGCCTGTATTTAGTTTTCATGCTAGTGAGGGCCGAGAATCCACTCTCATATAGGTACGTGGTTGCAAAGGGCATCAGTGTCTTAACTGCGCGATTTGCCAAGGCAGGATACTCTGTGRGCAGCCCAATCCAGAAATCTGGCAGTGGCTTCTGATTTAAATWAKATTTTAACAGAACCGCTTGTTGCAATTTCGATAATGCTCTCTTGTTCAGATATAGGTAAGGGGACTGGAGGCAGGGCATGAAATGGATAACGAATCCAGTTGTTTGTGCCATCTGTTTCGGGAAAGTACATGCATAACTGCGCACCCAACTCACMCAGGTTCTTCGCTATATCACATTTGACATTGTCCGTAAGCTTGAGTTKATTTGCGCACAAAAAATCATACAATGATGGAAAGACCTGTGTGTTGTCCTTGTTAATGCAGACAGAGAAGAGCTCCAACTTCTTAATCATAGCCTCAATTTTGTCCCGCACATTGAATATTGTTGCAMAGAGTCCCTGTAATCATAGATTCAGATCATTCAGGAGAGAAAAAACATCACCCAGATAGGCCAGTCGTGTGAGAAACTCGTCATCATGCAAGCGGTCAGACAATMAAAATTATGYTCAGTGAAGAAAACTTTAAGCTTGTCTCTCAATTTTWWWAAATGGCGCTSCCCATATCATTGAATGGTGCAGAAAATACAGGAGAGTTCAGGGGCCTTGCTTTAACAAAGTTAACCGTTTTCACTGTAGTGTCTAAAATGTATTTCAAGCRGTCAGGCGTTCCCTTGYCAGCAAGAGCCTCTCGGTGGATGCTGCAGTGTACCCAAGTGGCGTCAGGAGCAACTGCTTGCACTTGCGTTACCATTCCACTACAGTATGTCTCRCTGTCATGGCTTTTGCGCCATCAGCTACGTTTGGTTACATACAGACCGTGGAATTCCCGCGAGAGAGTAACGTTAATGTGATTGGATGTTAATTATTTGACTAGGCTACCTGTATTTGACATTGTGTTGTTATTTCGCTGAACACTAGATGGTTTAATTTTATTTTTGACAGTGAYACAAGGCTACTCAGGCGAGAAAAAAACCTCCCCCAAATGTATAGCCCTGTTGGAAAATATCAATGGTTGTTTGAAAATGTGAAGGAAAAAAATGTAAAAAAGAAAAAAAAACTTTATTTTTTATTTTTTAAAGGTGAATCACATTTTTATTTGGCGTACCCCTGACGGCATTGTGCATACCCCAGTTTGGAAATACCTGCTCTAGAGAAACGATACAGGCTACTCATATGTTGACAGATGGAAATGTGATATATGCTAATTTAGGCTTTGAGCGCCAGCCACCGTGACTATTTTAGAATTCATATGGGCTACACAGTGATATGATGTGCGATAGAAATGATAGCCTATAAAAAAACTAACGACACACATTTATGATGAAAACAAAATACAACAATACCATTTTTTGGCTCATTTATGAAGGTGAAAGTTAATAGAAAACCGATTGAGTTGAGCAAGAAACATTTCTGATTGGCCTATAGAAAGTGGCGGTTCTAGCTTGTATGGCTCCCTGGGCGAACCCCCCCCTTCAGCACCCCCCTCACCATCAACAAAAAAAAAGCACCATTCTGCATTAACTGTAATTTTTATTCAGACATTTGGAACAACACAAATAAATAATCATTACATTTAAAACTATATTAATATATATACAAAAATAAGACTCATAAATATAAAAAAAGAGGTAACAAAGACAAATAGAAACAAATTGTAGTATATAAATACAAATAAAAAAGAMAATTTAATTATTACACTATTACCCGATTGCTAACAAAAAACACAAATACATTGCARAAATCCTATATCACACAAATACACAAATAGAATAACACACRTATAAAGAAGAGAACCTGATTATTACACTATTGCACTTCAAACAAGAAACACACAAACTAAATTGCGCAACTAATTGCATTACTAATTGCATTAGTACTGTACAAAGTTAGAGGTGCGCTATTTGATAGATCCCCCCGCTCCCCCTACCCCGGGCTTCCAGTGGGGAGACCTGAGGTCAACCTACCCCCGCCCCCTCCCCATCTCGTACTTCTGAGTGGGAGACCTTCCCAGGAAGTAGCCTGCCTAGCTCACAAACTAGAATCAGGGCGCCCACTCGGACAAGGTTACACGGTGACATGATATCATTGACATGACGTGCATATGAACGATAGGAAACAGATCGCGCAAATGTCACCATTCGGAATATTTGATTGATTTATCGATAGATTTMTTTCTGTTTATGCATCTTGCCAACTCCTTATGGAATTGTCATGCCGTCATGTTTTGCTTGACAACGACAATGGAGTAAGGAAAAGCACAAACACACCTGGGACCAGGCTATGATGGAGTGACAATCTATCGGAGATGTTGGCTCCATTAAAAGAAGGGAATAATGCAGGAGTCAAATTATAAGCTAAATGTCATACTGTAATTACAGTGAAGCGTGGACATTGTTCCAACTGGTATAGGCCTAGTTGTTACACTGATACATTCTAGCATACTGCAAAACAAACTCTACCCAATATTTATTTCTAAATCTTGATACAGTACATGGTGAGTCAATCTTTTAAATGGGGCGTGCCGAAAATAGCCTATTTGTTCGTAGGCTAACAATATCAACATTATGCTTAATACTCGGTAATGAAGTTTTGGCTCCACTTCATTTATTGTACAAAAATMATATTATTAGCATATTAGCATACTTTATCAGCTGCTTAATAATACCTGCGAATTGAGGATAACTGACCTTTTTACATTTTATCATTTCATCATGGGACATAGGCCTATCGCAAATTGCTTTAAGCATATAGATGTAGAAAATGTACACCAGAGTTTATGACACATTTGGATATGCCTTTCCGCTATTATTTCACATAGCCCATACATCAAATGTTTAATATATTTGAAACAAACCTATTTGAAACTGTCTCACCTGTTGTCCACRATGTATGTTAAATCCAGATGCAACGAATCATTTCATCTGAACAAAATTAACCACCATGCATTGYCCCATGTAACAGATTCTAATAACATTGCGTTCTCGCCGAGATAGCTTTTGCAAATAACAAGTGCAAGACACATTCATAACCACATGTATATCTTTAGAYATGTGGCCAATGTGAATTATATAATATTGCTTCCAATTTTCTCATTTTATAGCATAGAACCATACGTGTTTGTAGAGTGTTAGTKTTTTATAAGCATGATGGATTTAATATTGTCAGTGGTAGCTTAATGAAAGGACTCCCCACTTTGGACCGCTGCCCCGGGACCCATATGACCCACCGTCTGTCCAGGGTATGAGCAGCAGCGGGCACTGGGCGCACGAAGAGGGGTTTGGCCAATCAAGGCCTGTCCCTAAACAAAAAGGGAATAATTAGCCTGATATATTGTGCTGCAKAGATATATTTCTTACTAATTAATTTTCTGTTCAGAAGTTAACGCCTAATGGTTTTCATATGGTATCAAATACAATGGTCAGATGGCTCAGAATACGCAGACAAACTGTGGTGATATATGCTAAAATAATAGGTCTAAAATAACACGCGTATGTGGGCGTATTCAGACAATAGTAGCCAATAAACGATAACAGCCTAGCCTATTTGTGAGACGGTCTTCGGTCTACCTTTATTGGTGGCTCCGATTCAAAATTATATTTGCCTGAAAGAAAATGTTAGTTTTTTTATCGTGCCATATAGGCCTTACTTATATTTACGCGTTTTAACATCAAATTGGTCATGGGCACTTTGGCGAGGCAATAGGCCCACCACATAACAGCTTGCTAGGCTACAACTTGGCTCGTCCTCAAATGTAGGCCTAAACGTGTCTGAACCAAAAACTAAAATATTGCTCTCCCACCAACAGATATCAATATGAATTAAATTAGATGAATTAATAGTTACTACATGGGACAAATAACCGTATTTACAGGCTTAGTCGTCGTCGATTTGCTATACACCTTCCACAATTTTTGAACTTTCCCTTTAGGAAAGCGATCTGTTAATATCTGTGCTCCTTGGTGTCCTTGTTTCTTTGTAGCGCCAGCTGTYTACTTTATGTCAGTTGCCCTGTCGAGTAGTGTCACGTTTTTTTCTAGCCTATTTGGCTTTTATTTAAATGTTATGCACTTTAAGATTATTCCGTATAATGAAAAGCGCTTTACAAATGTAATACATTAATAGGCTTACTATTATTATTATTGTTATATTAAAGAATTCATTGAACGTCAACAGTGAGAAAGTTTACACGAGACAGCCGATTACATCGCGATTCGAGAATGCGTGTGTATGATTTCAATATCTAAAATAAAGTTTGGTGTCATCTTTATAAATTCCACAACGTGCAGTTGTAGTCTATGAAGTAAAACAAAAATACAAAACTGTGATGAATTACAACAACATTGCAGCCCAATGACCTGGGCCCGGTTTCCCAAAAGCAATAAAAAAATGTAAAATAAAAGCACTACGTCATCATGCACAGCCTTTTATCTGCAACAAGTCAGTTCGATGCAAACACAGCTCTGGTGGGAAAAAAACGCATGTTGTTTTTATGCGGATTTTAGAATACTTGCATGAAAATCTTGAGGCACAAAATGACAGAGAGTAGCCCAGACGCACAAAATTACAGACAGTAGCCTAGACGCAAAAAACATCGCAACTGGGATCGAGGCCCTGCCCAATTTTTGTCTAAACTTGAGGTCTATGGGCTAATGCTGAACTAAAATAGAATTTCGATAGCCAAATAACCTATAGGCCTAGGGCTAGCCTCTAACAAATATAGGCTATAGTATTTTCTTTATTTGMAACTCAGTGATTTTTAGGCTGTAATAAAAATATCTTTCCACAGTCGATGGTGAAGGACAGGCTATAGAGGACACACGAGGAAAGTGTTATAATGTTATTTGAAAGACTTCAATTCTATCGACAAATTTCATAGCTGATTTACCCCCCCCCCCCCCAAAAAAAAAGTTAAATAATGTACAGTTTTGGGGGTGGTGGTTGACTTTGGMTGGTGGGCGACATCTGGCAAAACGCTAAATGTCTCAGCACGAGTAGGCCTGAGCACTAGAAGAGGAGCCCGTCATCGCGCTGCCAGCTGCACGACGTGCCAGCCAAAGCACCGGCCAAACTGGTACTTTGGGAGGGGAGAGTATTTCTTTCCTAATTCAGTGGCATCTGTTCATTATTCTCCCCCGTTATAGGCTGAAGAAGGGCTTGTGAGCGCGTTCCCAAACAAAAGCGAGCATTTTATTCATTTATTTACAGTGAACTGCAGAGCTGTTGTCTGGACATTTCTGGAAGGGAGAAAAATATACGTTCCATAGCCGTAGAGGGCCTGATGAAAATACAACCCATTTTCCTGTGGATAGCTTTAATGTAAAAAAATAGCACGTTTATTTTCACATCAAATAGGGCTAGATTCACTGAAATGAATGTAAAAGAGATAAGAACGGAAGTCGAAAGTTTTGCAGAGAAAAACAGCTTATATAATATTAATGGGATAATAATAATAATACATGCAAACTGACATCTAAAATGTAATTAGATTATTCGCTTTGATATTAACTATTGATTTTGGTGTAGATAGGCCGAACAATAACACGTATATGGTCGTTATAAAATCATTCATTTGTTTTTAACCAACTCTTGTGGGCAACAAATCATATGTTTCAATTAATTTCAAAATTTCCCATAAAACTGGTATGCTATTATTTTCCTTACCTTAAGTATAAGATAAAAATGATAAGATAKAKTTTTGAGAGGAGATAAATAMGAAAATGTGAGCGGGCATACTATGAGGTAAATGAGTCGGCTTACTTTATTCTAGTTRCAGAAAATATTGATGATTAATAAAACAACAAATCTCGAGTAACCTAATCCTCTTGCTAAATGSAAGTGTTTTGCTTCACACCCCTGATGAAGCAGGTGACAGCAAAGCAGGCCTTTAAAGTCCATGAGCCAGGAGGTCGCTCGGGCKCACTTGGGTTTACGATGTCTCATCGTGATTGTCTTGAAGGAATATGTCCCTAYAAAAMAWATATATATTTAATCCCTRCAACCCATTCATTTTTCCCATAGGGYTTTTACTCTATGACAAATAATGTCAGTATACAACACGTTATTGCTCATGTAAACCCATTAAAATAGCGATTCAGACACCTTTTTGGGCACAATCTTACCAAAATTATGTGAWTAATTTAATATATTTATATCTGGCCCACCTAGCTCATTTGGTTGTGTWTTCTACATCACTATGAACATTTTCAGATATTATTGGGCATACTATCATTATATTTCGTACAGGTATGGAGACTTATATCTCCCTCACTAACTTTAAGCATCAGCTGTCAGAGCAGTTTACCGATCACTGCACCTGTACACAGCCCATCTGTAAATAGCCCACACAACTACCTCATCCCCATATTGTTATTTATTTTTGCTCTTTTGCACCCCAGTATCCCTACTTGCTCATCATCATCTGCACATCTATCACTTCAATGTTAATTCTAAATTGTAATTATTTCGCCACTATGGCCTATTTATTGCCTTACCTCRCGATTCTTACTACATTTGCACACACTCTATATAGATTTTTCTATTGTGTTATCGACTGTACATTTGTTTATCCCATGTTTGTCTCTGTGTTGTTGTTTTTGTCGCACTGCTTTGCTTTATCTTGGCCAGGTCACAGTTGTAAATGAGAACTTGTTCTCAACTGGCCTACCTGGTTAAATAAAGGTGAAATATATATATATATATATATACACTTTTAAGTATGGTCATGCGAAATTGATCCAATAAGACGCCTTCAGTTGTTTGGCGGCCATATTGGATACAGGCTTATGTGGGGTTAAGACATGAATCATGTAATGGCCCTGTATCTACAAATATATTTTTAAACACTTATAACTGTGTTTGTGAAATGTGGTGCCTCTATTASCAACGGTACAATCGAAAAACATAGCTGCCCCCACTACTTGGAATTATTTGGTTAAGCTTCCAACATCCTAATGGAAATGGCACAATATGGGATATTTTTAAACAATACTTGTAGCTGGTGCTTTCAAAGTTGTTTATATTAGGTAGGTAGACTATTAGGTAGGTAGGCTTCCTTTCCACTCCTCGGAGCCAGAGGGTGATGACAGGTTGCCCTGTGCTGGGRAGCTGACATCGTCGGAAGACTGTTGCTGCAAAACAGCAAATGAGAGACACAGGGGGTGAGATGACTTATACACACTCCCCGAGATTTATGCCCATTGGTTGAAAGAACGGAAAGTGATTATTGGTTTGATTATTCAGGAAGCTTGCCTTAGTGTGCCATGCTCATAGGCTGAAGTTAATAGGTGAGTGACATTCTGCACGCTTGCTAATAGTGAAGGAGGGGAGATGTGGCGCTAAACTGACGAGGTCACATTAATAACACTACCATGTAATAACCAGTTAAGCTGATGAGGTATCATTATAAAACACTACCATGTAAATACCTGTTAAACTGACAAGATCACATTAATAACACTACATGTATACCTGTTAAGCTGATGAGGTAGCATTATAAACACTACATGTAAATCCTGTCACGATCGTGTGAGGAGACGGACCAAGGCGCAGCGGATATGAATACATCTTCTCTTTATTTTAATGACGAAGATGAAACACGAAACGAAACACTATTATACAAACTAAGCAAAACAACAAACGATCGTGAAGCTACAAACGAAAGTGCACAACAAGCTACTTACGTTAGAACACATAGACATTAACCACAAAATACATGATCCTATGGCCACCTTAAAATATGGCTCCCAATCAGAGACACATGAAAAACTCTGTCTCTGATTGAGAAGCGACTCAGGCAACATAGACATAGCTAGACACATTCACTCAACCATAGACTTACCTAGAAAATTCACTCAACACAAACCCATAACTCTAACAAAATCCCCTAGACACTACAACCACCCAAGAAAGACAAAAACACAAACATACCGCATGTTACACCTGAACCTAACTAAAAACAATAAAGAAACAAAGAATACTAAGGCCAGGGCGTGACAATACCTTTTAAGCTGATGAGGTCACATTAATAACACTACCATGTAAATACCTGTTAAGCTGATGAGGTCACATTAATAAACACCATTGTCACGATCGTTTGTAGAATTAAGGACCAAGGCGCAGCGTGCATTAGAAGTTTCCACATGTTTAATTAATGAAACTCACCAAAACAATACAGAACAAACAAAACGTGAAGACAAATGCAGTGCTCACGGGCAACTACACACAAACAAACAAGATCCCACAAAAACCCAGTGGGAAAAGGCTGCCTAAATATGATCCCCAATCAGAGACAACGATAAACAGCTGCCTCTGATTGGGAACCATACCAGGCCAACATAGACATATAATAACCTAGATAACCCACCCTTAATCACACCCTGACCTAACCAACATAGAGAATAAAAGGCTCTCTATGGTCAGGGCGTGACAACCATGTAAATACCTGTTAAACTGACGAGGTCACATTAATAACACTACCATGTAAATATCTGTTAAGCTGATGAGGTCACATTAATAACACTACCAAATGAATACCTGTTAAACTGACGAGGTCACATTAATAACACTACCATGTAAATATCTGTTAAGCTGATGAGGTCACATTATAAACACTACCAAATAAATATCTGTTAAGCTGATGAGGTCACATTATAAACACTACCAAATAAATACCTCTATTCTTAAGAGGTAGTGTTAGACACTACCATATAAATATAAATACCTGTATGTTATGCTGATGAGGTAACCTTATAAACACTACCAGCTATGACCCCTTATTGACGTAATTTGTTAAAGCCAATTCAATCAGTGTCGATGAAGGGGAGGAGACAGGTTAAATAATTATTTTTAAGCATTGAGACAATTGAGACATGAAGTGTGTGTGTGTGCCATCGAGAGGGTGAATGGGCAAGACAAAATATTTAAGTGCCTTTGAACAGGGTATGGCTGCTGGGTTTTCCACGCACAACAGTTTCCTGTGTGTATCAAGAATGGTCCACCACCCAAAGGACATACAGCCAACTTGACACAACTGTGGGAAGCATTGGAGTCAACATGGGCCAGCATCCCTGTGGAAGGCTTTCGACACCTTGTGGAGGCCACGTCCTGATGGTGTTCTTATGATATCCAGAAACAAAATGCAATAATTTCAGCAAATAGACCTGTTTTAATCTGGACTAACTACTCTGCAACTACGACCAATTTTCCCTAATCGGTCACTATATACAAGATCCACTGAAATTATGCCATGTGAGGATTGGACACCGTGTTCCAAAATGGATTTAAAATGTTCAAGTAGCCATCGGTGTATTTTTTTTTTCAAATGATCAGACTACAGATTTTCTCTGATTAATGTCTTAATTKTTTTGGCGTTAAATAATCTCTCACTATGGTTAATCATTTTCATAGTACCATATAAGCAGAAAAAATGTTGCCCACTTTTAGCTTGCTATGTGAAAAAAATCCATTATCATAATGAAGAGGCATAAACTAGGCTACATACAGCACATGCCCTTGACTTCTAAATAACTATTTAAATATTTAAAGGTGAGTGACAACATCGTCTAGTGAGGTCATCATCCCTCGAGCAATGCCTCCTGTGGCAGACAGACAGACGACCAGACAGACAGACAGACAGACAGACAGACAGACAGACAGACAGACAGACAGACAGACAGACAGACAGACAAGAACAGACAGACAGCAGACAGACAGACAGACAGAACAGACGACAGCATTAGCCTATGACATGAATATGTTTTCCCCATGGTATGTCCTCTGATTTGGGGGGGGGGGGGGTCTATTTTAAGGTGGTCATACTATGGATTATTTAGCTATTTGATTAGAATTTTAGGACCCCTTTAGGTATCCCCAAATTTTAATTTGGCCTTTTTACTAATAGCCCATAGAAAGCATCGAATAACACATTCATAAAAGAAGTTAC